>NC_137215.1:15411555-15424055 GCF_949987685.1 Ammodytes marinus | reverse complement strand
AAAACCAGAACAAGTCACAACACAAAATATAGATTTGTAAGGTCAAATAAACAACAACCAATCAACAAATCAAACTAATCGAAATCAATTACTAGTTCCAAAACTAGTAAAAAAAACAGAGTAAAAGTCTCTGTGTGCATGTGTAAGTGTGTGTGTACAGATGTGTGACAAAAAGCAACACTTTTAGTGTTCTTTGCAGAGATATTTCTTCCAGGTAAAGCACAATCCGTTTATCTTTCTGTCCTTAGTGCTTCGGCAGACCTGACACCTCTTATTTATAGAATCAGGTGGCCATTTTCACCAAAAACATGATCCAGAACTTGGCTCACTGTATATCTCCTCATTTTCGAATACTGCAAATAGGAGATGTGCACTCTGCAAGTCACTAACTCTATACTGAATTGACTTCACATGTCTGGATATGCCCTTCTGTTTGTTTCGCTTTTATGCAGGTATAAGGGCAAAAAAAAGTCAAAATGAGAACCCCCCCAGAGCTCACATGATTGGGAGAGGAGCTAACTGTCATTGTGTTGGCTGACAGTGCACTTATGATTTCAGTTTTGGCTCTAGTTATTGTTTTTTACATCTTATTCTATAACCGGGTCGAAAACGACCCTAACACCACCTGTGTTATAATTTCCACCAGAGCATTTTATAATTAAGTGAAACATTTTTTATTTTTTTTATTTTGTTGAAATAGAGGTTCCTGACAAAGTCAATAAATTTTGAAGCAATAAAAAAAATGTAAGTGGTTCTTTTATGCATTTGAAAACCAAAACGGGTCGGTGGCGACCCTAACACGAGAGGAAGGTTAACTTGTACTGTTTGTTTTTGAATCTTGAAATGGGGGTGATAGGCTGGCCTAGAGGAAAGGTGGCCGACCAGTAACCATGAGGTCACTGGTTTCGATCCCCAGCACCAGACAAGAGGGTAGTAGTGGCTGATTTTCATGTAACCATTGAATAATAAAGTAACTTAACTTAAATCCACTAACTACTCTGGAGCATTAGTAAATGGAGGGACATACAAGAGAAGGAGTGTGAAAGGGTAAAGACAGTGTGTTGACAACAGTGTTTGTAACACACACACACACACACACACACACACACACACACACACACACACACACACACACACATGTGCACTCAATTACAAAGCACACTCACCCTCACACACTCCACAAACACAAACACACGCACCAAAGCCCCAGGTAACCTGGGCTGAGCTGTGATCGTATTTCAACATAAACTCCAACACTTTGTTGACCTTCACGGGCCACAACGGTCCATTCTCTTTCATTCCTAGAGACCTTAAATAAATACACCATGCCACAGGCCAACTTACCTTTGAATGATGAGTGTTAAGGCTAACATTATTCTTATGCTCCATTTCTTCCATCAAACTTTGAATGATATTGGTCAACAGTTTTTTAAGCAGCCCATTTCAGACCATTTTACATAGGAAGTATGGAATTATATGTACTGCAATTTTCTTTTTTTAAATAAAGATATTTCAATTGTTTAATGTTTGGGGATATTTTCACAGAAGCAACCAGGTATAAATCCATTCCAAAATGACCCACTGTCTTATATTGTCAATATATATATATATTTCTGCTACACTAATTTGTTTCACACACTACATTCAACAGTGCAATATATAATTTCAATTGTTTAGTGAATTCTACACAGTAGACCTTAAAATAAGGCTTTTAACATTTGTCCTGTAATGCAAAACGTATGAGTACAAGTATTGGTATCAGTGTTGCTCATGTGTCAACACTAATGAACTGAGAATGAACTAGATATCTCACTACCAGCAATGTCTAGTCTGTAGAACCTTTGTGCTTTTTTTTAGAGAGTAAGAGAGTTCCTTCTCTTTATTGCCATAAGACGCTCATGCTGTGTGAATGATCTTAATAGCCACCCATCACTTTGCACCTGTCAGCACCATCAGCTCAGACACACAGCCTTTTTATCGGAGAAAAAATTTAACTCACCAGCTGCCGTAACCTTCTCACCTGGGATAATATTGGACAGGAGTGGAGGGATATTAGCATGAACGTATTTTTTTCAAGTGATAAATTGGTTTAAAAACAAACATATGGAGACACTATGTAACACGTCATAAGAAGAGAGCAGGAAATGACTGGAACTATCAGAGAGAGAGAGAGAGAGAGACAGAGAGAGAGAGGGAGCGATAGAGTATGGCAGACAGAGAAAGGGATGAAACAAGGAGGAGGAGGAAGCAGGATAGTGCAACCTAACAATGAGGTGAGAGGAGTTGAATTAGAAGCAGAACTAGGACAGTGCATCCCTGTGCAGCCACGCGTGTCTCTGTGTACGCTGTAAAACACAGTAAAGCGCTGCAAAGTGTTGTAAAATTCATCAGGTTTGTGTATGCGAACATTTGCTGCCCTTAACTCTGCCATGCTGCTTGTGCCACTCAATTATGTACAAGTTGAATTAGACATGAATATAGAATGACCCGCAACTAAATGCAGATGCAATGAAAACACACACACACGGTACACAGATGATTTCTTGTCAAAAGACAAGAGAGGCACTGAAAACACAAACACATCTACACACACACACACACACACCCACACACACACACACACACACACACAGAAAACACTTTATTTAGCTACTTTTCAAACACATTTTGCAAGGATTTTTTTTAATGAATTATAATGTGTGTAATGAAAACAAATGCAAATATATTATGTAAAAACTACAAAAAAAACATCAGACAAGTAATATAACAATTATAATAATAATGTAAAATCCCCGGGGATGGCCGCTGTGCAACTATACCATCAGAATCTGCATACATGTACAAGTAAGCACCTTTCAGATAGCTTTATATTATGGTTAAACATGGTGGGAGGACATTTAACCTTTAGGAAAGTTGTTCTGTTTTCCATATCGAGATACATTCTGAAGGTTGAGTTCATTTGAAACTTCTCAATGTTTCTCTTATTTGGCCCGATATGTCCATGTTTATATTGTTTCCATATTAACTCTCCGCAGACAATCATCCCACAAGAAGAGCTGCATGTTTTTAATGAGCCTGGGTCATTTGGGTTTATGAGATGTACTCAAATTTAGTCTTAAAGTGATACAAGTTTACGACCCTTACCACACACGTCAGAATTCAAACTTTTAATGAGCCAGGTCCCATGGTGTGAGAGAGCGTTTTTTGGGGGGATTTCTGGCTAAAAGGTTTAATGAGAATATCTGTTCTGGTAAATGTATTAAATGATCATCACAAAGCCTGTAATAAACACAACGTATTCTTCTCTCTGCTACTTTCTGGCTTAACCTTGGTGTCGTCCACCCCCACCCCCATACAGACACATGTTGGTGACATGCTTGTTATGGTTGATGTTTGGGTACACTCACCATTATAATATAGCACCTGCCAAAGGTTTTCTGCAAGGTTGGCTTCAGGGTCCGGCATTCACAACCATACAGAAGAACATCATTCAGCATTTTGTATACATGCATTCTTTTTTTCATTACTATACTTGTCAAAATAAATTCATCAACTGGGAACCCAAAAGCACAGATCCCATCCAACACCAGTCCATTTATGACTCATCTAAAAATCAGAATCGGAAAAGGTTTATTTCCAAGTATGTTCACACATACAAATCATTTGCTGTGGACTCATAAACATAGACAATGTAATTAAAATCAAGTCAGATCAAATCTAAAGATAAATGGCAAATATTATGAAAGATTGGGTGGCTTTTGCATCTACAAGTGTGCATGTCTCACTAGTTTCCTTCCCAGACACATGCTAGCCTCTGCATAACAAACAGAACAAGATGTTTGTATATTTCTTCACTCAGATCCTCGAGGAATGTTGTCAATACAAGCATCTATAAATGAGATATTTTTATATCTGTAATGGCGTAAACAATCTGATTTTTATATAATGAGAGATTACACTTTTCAAACGTGTTTACACGTTGTCCTGTTCTGCTAACAGAAGGTTGAAGCGACAGACTGATGAAGACAAATCACTCCGAGTGAAAATCATTCGAGTCCCATGGCGGAAAAACAAATTCACTCTCAGTTTCACGCTCTAATGGCATTGTCAAATCTAGGAGTTTGAGGAATTACAAACTTTGTATTTTCCCTAAGACATTTTCTCTCCGACTGATCCACTGAGTAACCACACCTATTGTTCTTGAACACATATCTAATATTACAGCTTTCAGTAACTAAGTGAGGCAAATGACACACATTAGACATTTGAAAAAAAGAACACACACCCACATCCACACACACTTTTAACACTTAGCTCTTAACTTGTGATGACCATTTAATTATGTGCTACAAATGTGTTTCTAAAACATCAATAGCTTTTGTTTGTAAAATTATGCAAACAATAGGTGTTTTCAATATGGCACATAGACAAAATTGCAGCCACTGACTGCTTGTAGAATAAATACCAGTCTCCCTTACAGGAGTCAATGCAAACTTTCCAACTCCCCACTGAGGCTTTGAAGTGATAATAGCCACTGTCCAAAGTCTCTCTCCCTTCAGCAGACTCTGCTACAGGTATATGGACTCTGTGGCAGGTCGTTTGTTATCAAAATTGTGCTCTCACATCCCCCGTCTCCTGTTCCCTCCTCCTCCTCCTCAGTCTTTCCTTTTGCCTCTTCTTCACCCTTCTAACATTTTCTCTTCTCTTCTCTTCTTTCTCTCCACTGCTTCCTGTCTATCCCTGTCTCTCTCCATCTCAGCTTCCTCCTCCTCCTCCACCTGTCTTTGTTGTGAGTCACAGTGGGATATGGCTTTGTGTCAGGTCATCGACCGCACACACACACACACACACACACACACACACACACACACATACACACACACACACACACACACACACACACACACACACACACACACACAAAAACACACATTTCTGTGTCATTTGCACTGTGTATGGAAGTGCAGGTACCTCAGTATGTCTTTTTCACTTTCTCTGTAAGCTAAATTATTGCATAGCCGTTGCATTAAAATCATTATGTTTAATTGTTGGCAAGGTAACTTCATTTTCACTCTGTCTGCAAGTGCCTGCACATTGTGTCCTCATGACTGCATACCGATCAGGACTAAAAAGGTGTTTGTTTTCGGTGTCTTTATCGTTATGTGCAAACCCTCACATATTCATGACAGAAATAATAAATAAATTATATTATGAATGAATGAATGATTTGTGGCCTTTGTCAGTAATATGTATTATTTATTATGTTATATTTTGTCCTTTTACATCCTCTGATGCTACAAAACACTTCTAACACCTCTCCACTAAGATTTACTGTCAATGTTATCACCGCTGTGGCCGAGGGTCAAGTCTGTCCCCAAACTCCCATTTCTTTCTCTCATCTCACAATACCTATCCTCTACGGATCAATGCTTCTCCTCATCTCAGCATGCACACACACACACACACACGCACGCGCACACACACACACACACACACACACACACACACACACACACACACACACACACACACACACACACACACACACACACACACACACAGCAGTGGCAGGCTGAGCATCTTTGAAGTCCTCTGTGTGTTCGTCTCCTGTGGTCTGAGCCATCAAAGTTTCCATTTATTGGTTCCTCTGTGACAGACTTCCCACTCTTGCACACCATTTCTATCTATCTAACTCACAAATGTGTGTGTGTGTGTGTGTGTGTGTGGGTGTGTGTGTGTGTTTGTCGCAATATGAATTACAGTATAACCGAGACGCAGAGCCACTTTGACCTTCAACACTTGAAACTGTCATCGGGCTACAACTCAGGACAAAGTTTACTGACAGTCTGTTGTCAAACTGAGAAACTTCTGGATTTGTTTCCACTGCAGAGCTCAATATTCAAGCCCAATCTTTTCGGACAAAATACACTCCTCCGATCAGACAAAATTATGTTGTTATAAAACATCATGAAGCTATAAGCACCTGATTTGGTTGTTGATGACATAAGTATTTCCCATAATTATCTGAAGTGAACTTAAGCCAGAATTGAAAAATAATAATTTTGTTAACTTACTAAAGGACTGGTCCACCCACATCTCAAAGAAACACTTACCCTACGGAAATAGAAGTTGTGAAGTATGGGTTTGATTTGCCAAGGTTGTGCAACATCTACTGATAAAGGAAATACTTTAGTTCAGTTTCTCTAAATAATTGTAAATGTCACATTCTGCAGCTCATGCTATTTTCGCTTTGAACTAGCCAAACAATAATAATCTTAACAAACAGGTGTTAAATAGTTACACGGTTCAGGTTTAAGTTTATTTTTGATTCTCCTCCAGCCAAACAATATGCCATAACAAGACACAATGCTTTTTAGTTCTGGGGCAAAAATGTGAAGAACACATTAAATAAAAAGCCCCATCTAATGTTGTTTTCTTGAATCTGCTTCTCAAAGGAATTCTGTCTCTTGAATAACAAGCTGCAGAGAGCACATTTGGTTTCCAAAGCCTCCTTCTTAGAAACAAAGACGGGTATATGGGAGAATCTCACTCCAGAGCTAGGTCTGCGCTGCTTAATTAGGGGGCCACTGTGGTTGGCCTCGTTCTCATTTCATGCTATGAAAATATAGAATAAAAAAGACACACTCACAGATGTCTGGGATTCATGGAAAGCTATTTGTCTACCACACGTTGTTGGCTTGTTAGGCTTGTCATTCTCTCTCTCCTCACTCCTGTCTCTTTCTATGTGGCTCTATGCATTACATCCTTCACCCTCCCATTTGCTCGTCCCTCTCATTTCTAGCCGTCTCCCCATCTGATATCTGAGAATAAATCAGCTTCACTCCCATTGTTTTTTCAGGCCTATTTAATGACTGTTGACTTGACAGCACATGTAATGATGTCTGCCTTATTTAATAGCTGTATAATTTCTGTTTCTTTCTTTCTTTCTTTCTTTCTTTCTTTCTTTCTTTCTTTCTTTCTTTCTTTCTTTCTTTCTTTCTTTCTTTCTTCTTTTTTTAAAGCGGTAGACTTGCTGTAGATGTAATCAGAGACTTAATGATGTGTAAGGTTGTCTGCTGACTGGCTGCTTCATTTTTATAAAATGGGCTTTAATTATTAGTCTGAAAGAATAGTCTGACAGGGCTTGAATGATAATCCTGTTGATGCTGTCTCTCTTTGTCTTAAAGTCTTTTCTTGGATTTTTCTTTGATAATATTATTATCGATTATTTAATTTAAACTTTTTTGGCTTAATCTCTGTCTGATTTCTTTCCTGATATGTGTCACTTCTTTAATCACAATTTTTTCTTAATTTCTTCCCTTTATCTTCTCCCTTTCTTTTCTTTAATATTTTTCTTCTTATCTTCCTTAGCTCTGCCCCTGACACATTGCACCTTACTCAATATTTTGATTTAAAGGCAATACCTTTGTTATTAGAATGTATTTTTTTTTTGGGGGGGGGGGGGTGTAGCAACTGCAATATATGTAAGCCAGACAAAGAGCAATACACATTCTTGTCTGTGAGACAGAATTAATATTCATTAATTACTTTTCTTTTACTCCCAGCCATCTGTGCATGGTAGCTCATTTCCTGCTTTACCTTCTCAACACACACACCTGTGTTAAACGTTGTCATTTTTAACTTATACGCACACAATATAACCAGGATTGTTGGCCTCTAACCACCAGTATGAAACTGCTCTGTCTTCTCTTACTGTGTCTGATATTGTTATGAAATACTAATGGCATATCCACGTTCAACTATGTACTGTATCTGTGAGCTTGGAGTGCTCAGTACTATCTTTCCAGAATTAACTTAATTTACATTTTCTGAAGGTACATTGGTTTCTGATGATAAAGGTCACCAAATCTGTTAAATCAAAATGTAATATGCACGTCCCTGGACAATAGGGTTTACCTCACTTGGTTTGTTTAAACAAATAAAATGTTAAAAACATGAATCCATTTGTCCGAAAAAGGCCGACACAATGGATTACTGGAGGAAATACAGCCTGCAGTGTTTGGATACAATGAGTGATTAACAGGAAGAGACAGTCATTTGTCGCTTCATTTAGCATAGTTCACTAATTTAACAAACACACAGAGACACGCAAACACATCTCCGTCACAACATTTCATCTGGGTGAGGCGAGGGAAACAGCAGACCAGAGTGTCATTGTCTAATTGAATCAGTCACACCTCCCAGGGGAATGTGACACACAATTTGTAAAGATGCTGTTTAAAAATGCATGTCTGTGATGTCTTAACAGAAAACACACACACTCTATAGGGCTTAATCAGTGACAACAACTCAGTAACACACGGAACAACCCCTTTTTCTTCACAGCAGCTCATACATGAAGAGTCTGCACACTCAAAACCACTTTCTATTTCATGTTAAATTCCACACACAGGCAACTAATTGGCTCAGCGGCTATAGTGGATAAGCTTTTTTTTTTTTTTTTTTTGCAGGATGCCAGCAGATGGTTCGCCCCCACCTGCACCTTACCGAAGAGGAAACAAGTCAGACCGGCAGCACACTGCTGTTGAGGCCAGCACAAACACACTCACCCAACCCTCAGAGACTTCCAGGAACACTGGGTCAACTATAGTGGCTAAATCCTCAACAGAGCATGCTGGCAGGGGAAAACAGCAGAGGATGGTGGCTGCAATCTGTCACCATCAGGTGAATGTGTTGCTGGTGCGGCCCGTGCGGGGCAACCTTAATGCAAAACTTTACCCAGGAGGTAACCCATCATTCCTGCATTGTCTTTGACCAAAAGTCAAGTGTTACCAACTGGAGAAAGAACAAGGGAAAGACCTCTGTGATTTGGTGTCTTTTTTTACCTAAAACCACATCTTAAGTTCAATGTTTCTACATGTTGGCGGTTAAGCCAACAATGTTACACTGCCAAGCTGCTTTTTGGTTAAAGCATTACACATGACACACCCCATGTGTCCCCTGAAGTTCAAGCTTTATTAGCATCTAGATAGAGATTGAACTAGGGCCAGGTGTCCTGCAGCACTGCTGGCTCTGTCATTCCCGTTGCTCCAGCACCTCAGGCGCTGCCATTCAAATGCTCTGCAACTCAGGTTAAATGATATCACTTCAGTTAACAAGACGATTATCGATCTGTCAAGTCATGAAATATATAGATATATATAATTTATAGTCTTGTTCATTGTATTTAACATATTTTAAATTGTTAATATTTACCATATAATGTCAGATTGTCAGATGCCTGTAATACATTTGGGCAAACTTATTATGTTGTCTGACTACCAGATTGCTTTAAATGTAGGTGGGCATGATCTTTCTAAGCCCTCAGCTGCACACTGCCATGCATTGGATCAGGATGATTTTTGCCTGTACCTCAGTTTTAAAAAATTACCTCAATGACCAACAAGACAAAGATGTTATCTATCAAGACACTTTACAAGTTTGAATGACCTTTCATAAAGCTGGTGGTCTGTAAAAGTTTGTATCCCGAGGGAACAACAGAGAGTGGTGAAAGGTCATCTCACCTTTATGATGCCTATGTTTGTCAAAACATCCTACTCTGTCTAACAGTCAGTCATGTGTTCATATGTGCACATGGCATATGGCATATGTAAAAACAATCTGACAAATATACTCAGAGCAATTAAACTGATGCTGGAGAAAGCTTTGTTAGCATCAATTTACCTTCACGTATATAGTCAACAAACACTTTTCTACATTGCACACACTCTCTGAAGAGCTTTCCAATACACATTTAAACCGATGAGGGTTCTGTGCAATCTCTCTCTCAAGCTTCAGTTGAGAAATGTAGGTTGCCAGGTTTGGTTGCCTTGGGTTGCCTTTTTGTCCCCATCATTGCAGTTTTACTCTTTAACTACACAAGACTGTGAGGATAGCTTAGGGTCAGAGTAGACCTAAATAACTTAATGGAGTCTTTGATTTGTGGTGCATCTCTCAGTGAATGCCAATGCCTGAATTGATTTGGAACCAACAAAGCCTGAGACTGTTTCCCCATACTTTTCAACTTCCCTACTCTGTCTGTGGAAAAAAAATAAAACAAAAAAAAATGTTTAGTGGTTATCCAGAACTGCTTGGCACTGCAGTTTTAAGCAGACGTTACAGAAGCGGATGTAGCTATTGCATTTTTTTAGGGACTATGTTCATTCATGGATTAACATTTGTGAGATTAAGTCATAATAGGTCCAGGAACAATATCAAGCATTTTTCTTTCCTTTAGTGAGATTTTTTGAAATCATATAGCCTATATTTATGGGAAAATCACAAACCTTTTACTTTAAAAAATCTGAAAATAAGAGTGAGAATACACATTTTAAGTATCTAAAAAGAGGAGGCAGATCATAGACTTTCATATGCTACAGTCACATTGCTCATAATATTTTTTTTTTAAATCCAACTACTGACTGTAGTATGTATTTCTTAAACCAAAGGCGTTGATCTTTGTGCATGTCCCTGTAACTTCAAGTATCAAAAACAAACATTACACAACTCGTACACTGACATTTCCAAGTTCCCCCTGCAGATGTTTACCAAGCAGACATGTGGGTGGAAGGTTTTTCGATTGTGTATAAACAAAGAGGTACACTCATTTTTACCAAACTAGTTAAGTTGGTCATGTTTGCCCATGGATGAGCCATTTAAATATGTTCAAATAAAATATTTGGGAAAAAAAATGAAGACAGCTGGTCCACAGATTATTGAGGGTATGTCTGACTGAGAGCCTGTGAAGCTGACACAACCTGAATCAGATAAATATGGACAATAACTTCACATTTGTAAAAAATATACCCTATAAACTCAAATAAACTCTCAGCTGAGGGAAAAAAAGTGTTGTATCTTAAAAAAATACTTTTTTGAGTTGTATTCAATCAGCAAATTAACGGTACTTTGAGCTTTATGTTTTGTATAAATGTTTTTCTTTAGAATGATTCATATTCACTTTACCAATCGTTTTTATGTGTCAAATTAAATATTGAGGATTTTCCACAGCTGGCTCTGAAAAGCAGTTCGACATATGGTGTTCAATCCCTTTTCATGGTTATATCGTAGCCAAAGAACCAACCCCAGTGGTCATGTTTGATACCACTCCCAATACACACCATTACTAGTGGGATTAACAGGATTGGGGTTTAACACACACACACACACACACACACACACACACACACACACACACACACACACACACACACACACACACACACACACACACACAATGTGTGAGAAAGTGTGAGACAAGAGGGTCTGGCAGTAGAAGACAAGTCTGATGCCAGTGAAGCCTTTGAAATGAAAATGAAGAACTGCGAAAAATAAATAAATTAGGATATAGAAGGGAGTACCGAGATAAAGAGAAAACACAATTGGTAAAAACAAGGACGAGACAAACGTGATGCCAAATGCCAAGAGCTGGAGTCAAACACACAACATCTTGAGTACATGTATGTCTGCTGCCACACAGGGCATCCCAGTATGTCTAACACGCTTTGGTTTCAGTCCATGTGGAAACAAATTCAAAGTGCAGAGACCCAAGGGGTCAAAAGAAGGGAGAGGAAGTGTGTGTGTGTGTGTGTGTGTGTGTGTGTGTGTGTGTGTGTGTGTGTGTGTGTGTGTGTGTGTGTGTGTGTGTGTGTGTGTGCGCGTACACATTTATATTTCAGCTAATAGGTGACCTCCTTGCAGTAGCGGCCTTAGCTATGTTTCAACCCATTCAATTGAATGGGGCCCCTTTTTTTTGATAAATCATTCTTGAGCATGCTACCGGGCCCAGGGGCCTCAGGGGGGCCCTAAGCCAGAAGTAGTCATAACAAGTAGCTATCCACCCTGTATCTGTTGAAATGAGTCTCTCCATCATAGAACATGAGTCTGCAGACAAATCTACTGTTTTTACAGTTGCAGAGTAAAGAGTGCTGCCTGCTTAAGAAAAATCATGCATGAATTATGATATCCTTAGTCTGGATTTTTTTCTCAAGTGATTTTATACTTCTTTAGGCATGAAAAGAAAAAAATATAACTTCATTTTTTTTAAACACACATTTCAGAGAGTTTTACACATGTCCACTCGGGTGGACTCCATGCGTTTTGAGTTCTCAACTTTGCAATTATTTATTTAACAAAACAGTGAAAAAAATTATATATTATCTGAAAACTATAAAATAATATATATTTTCAATGCCTGTTCACATATATTAACATATTCCAATACTTCAATCTAATGCAAAAGTGTGGAATCGTTTTTTCAATCAAAATTTTCTATGAAAATAACAGACAACTTTTTCACCAACTGTTTTACACATAATTGAATAATCTGGAAAACTTGTTTTTTTTACACAAATACTTCAAATTGCATTCTAATAACAGTTGCAGAGTAAAGAGTGTTGCCCGCTTAAGAAAAACCTGAAAAATAATGTTCCTTCTGCATCTCAGGATTTGATATAGCCTCTAAATTGTCCCCTCAAAGTGCACCAGATAGATCTATTTTAATT
>NC_137215.1:15381555-15406555 GCF_949987685.1 Ammodytes marinus | reverse complement strand
TGAGAAAAGGCAGAAAGAGTGTTTTTTTTAACCCTATATTTCTCTTTCTCGTGACATCACAGAAAGAGAAATATAGGGTTAAAAAAACTTACTTTGTAAATATTACTGTGATGTCTTTTACTGTGACATCACAGTAATATTTACAAAGTACGTTTTTTTTTAACTACATAATAAGACAAATAAGCTCTCGTAGTGCCCCTCAGGCTGGCTACACAACTTCTGTGAGAGGAGAGCACAGCTGTTAAAATTTTACCGTCACAATTATGTGGCTTCACCATTCAAAAAAACTGAAAAAAGAAAGTATCCTTACCTCTGTTGCAAAATTAAAGATTAACTAATTGAGTGGCTTTGTATTTTCAAATAGCAGGTAGTATTAGTATTATTATTATAATATAATCAAAAAACATGATAGTAATGGGGAATATCATGAGGCACCTGTTGATGGACAATGTCATGATACATGAGAATGAAATAATAAAATACCAGTAATATATGACAAGATGCTTACCTCTGGGGTCAAGTGAGTATTTAAAAAGATCTTGCAGAGTTCCACAAAGTGAAACACAGAAGAAAAGGTTGTGTTAAGCCTATTCTGCCCTCAGAGCTGTGTGGAAATCGATAAATGGCCTTAGTTATGTAAAACCCCAACCCAACCTTATGTGCACCTCTTACTTGTCCATTTTTCATTCATATTTTATGCTGTCTCTGATGTATTCACCCTTTATATGCCGTTTCACTCTCCCAGGCAGACATTGAGAAAATAGCTAAAATAGCTAAAATAATAAGGAAAACATTTCATAGTGTTTGGGAAGAGAACATGTAGTATAGATGGAAAGGTCATTCTGAGAAATACCGCTGCTCTCACACACCCTGATTCTGTATTAAACATTTCAACAGGGGGCACCTGATGCATGTACTGATGGACACTTCAAACGTATTAATGACAAACTTCCTTTGATATATTTTGTATTAAAAAAAAAGTCCCACTGCGATGTTAACCTGTTCAGTCCAATCAGCGTGATTCTGCTGCAGACTCCTCAAAAGAAACCTCACAGAGATGCTCAATCTGTTACACACACACACACACACACACACACACACACACACACACACACACACACACACACACACACACACACACTAAGGCTAGCTTCTTGAACTGATTTTAATATTGATAGCCGCAGAAACACTTTGTGTGAGCAAAAGTGCACATGTTGCAAAAGCGCTTCAACAGCAAAGCCTTAAAAAACTACATTTAATTGGTTCTCTGTGGGCCTCTGACAATCCACAACATTACTGTTATACAGCGGAGAGACACATGAGGAGAGACATAACGTGATCATGAAAGAGAGACTGAAAGTAAGAGATGGCATGAGAGGGGGAACAAATGAGTGAGGGAGGAGAAGCTGTAAAGGTGAGAAATGGGTAGAGCTGTCAGACAGAGAACTCTAAAGGACGGTCAACTGATGTCAACATAGACTGGTCAAAGATGTGGGAAGAAGACGGAATGGAAAAGCGAGATGGAGAGAGGAGGGAGATAGAGCACAACTAAAGAGTATGACATACATTTTAGAAGATGTTTTGAGGTTTTATAAGCACATATGGTTTTGCTAATTGTATGTGCAATTATGTGAGATCTGAAGAAGAACTAAGAAGTGGCCCTAATACGCCGTCGTAGACAGGGAAATTGTGGATGGAGTGGATGTGTCTCTTTAAATAATCTCTTGATTGGCTGTACATGCCTTCACATGAGAGTCTCTGTGTGCATCTGAATATATTGTATGGTCGGGGGTTACTCCTTGTTTGTGGATTAACTTGTCACTTGTTGTAATTTCCCAGCACTGTATTAACTTCACACTTCTTTTTTTTCATATGGTATGACACAGATTGTAATTCAGTGTGTTAGAGAACAACACATCAATTTCCAAAGCCTCGTATTCTGCTCCTCACTCATCTTCACAGACTAAAACTGATTACATTACATTACAATCTTGTACTCACTGGATCTTTCAATCACATCTCTCCTCAGTGGATGCTGCTGCATATTTTTTCTCAAACAATTAACATTTACATATACATATCAACTGATCCTGTGCTGACCTGTTTTACTGAGAGACAACAATGAACACTCCGTCAATCAAATATCAGCTTTTTGAAGGAGAGAGATACAAGAAAAGGATGAGGAGACTGAAAGTAACAGAGAGACAAGGTGATGCCGATGAGAGAGGAAGAGTATAGGCTCTGCTTTCTGTGCCCGGGATCGAATTATCATTATGTCCCTTTGCTGTTCAACACAAAACTGATCGTATCCAGTTCAAACTATATAATTCATATCTTTTCCTTGATGATACAAAGTGGATCCTACAGGCTCAATTTAATAACACAAATACCTGGCTTAATTAATGTGCAATAACATAATATAACATATACATTATTGTGTGCCACATATTTAGCTTACATGTATGTACTGTTCACAAACATGCCGATTCAAATCTAGTCTGATGCAAACTCAAATACAAAGATGAAAAAAATAAGGTATTTTTATTTTTTTCGAAGGCATTTCTAATGCACTTTGACAGGGAGTGTGAGTCCTAGAGAAAGTGACAGTGAATACAGAGGTTGAGAGAGAACAAAGAGTAGAGGACGGATAGAAAAATGAACAGATAGAATGGGATGTAAAGGCAGAGAGGACATGAGAGATAGGGAGCTGCTAACGGAGAGCAGAGAGACACAGAAAAAAGTGAATGACTGACGTGGTTTGAAAGCTTTATCGTTTTGCAATTGTGTTCTTCCCATGTCTTTAAATGCACAATTTTAGATCAGGCAAATATATTTTTCTTAAGGAGAACCTACCCCTGACGATGCATGGCATGATTACTTTTTGGAACTCTGTATTCCAATACTCTAGGTACAGCCCTGTGGTAGTTTAAGATGATTTAGATGATTGAATTGTCTAACCAGACCTGGGACATGGGACATTCTCTGGTTTCTTAGTCTGTATTTACACGTCAATGGTCTTTCTTAATAAACGGAACAGTTTTTTCATTATGTTCGAAAAAAGTTTAGACGGTGACACTGTTATTTCACAAGATTTCACTCTGGAACCTGGTTTCAAAAGTTGTAGTTTTCATTCCCCCAAAAGTCTGCTTTTGTGTAAACGATCAAGATGTAAAAATGCTTTTGCGTTGTATGTCGAAAACATTTCTTTCTAAACGGCCCCTTAGCCATGACTTTTATGGAAACTATTTTATTTGTAGACATGGTTCATTTTTCTGTATAATCTCTACCGAGCATATTGCACTCTGCATAATATATGTTAGTTATAATGAGCATTTCTTGCTACATCCTGTTACTTATTGGTGCTGAAATGACCCAATTACCTCTCCCCTCCTTGCATCTAAACATTGCCTCCCTCCCTGTTTCTTTTCCCCCCCACAGTTTTGCTGTCGTTGCCTCTCTAGAACCCAACATGGCAGATCAGAATGTATCAACCTTATTGCTTGTTGGTTAAACTAACACAGATTTTTACCCAAATCCTTTTCTCCTTCTCTCTTACACACAATCTTTATGTTGTTGCTCTCCCTCTTTCCTTCCACCCCGTACCACAGAGCCTCTCAAAATGTCTTTCCTCAGTGGAAGAGCAGGCACAACAAAGTAGACATGACTGTTCCCTCTGTGTGCATATGTGTGGTCGGTGTGTTAGGACTGCCTGTCTGTGATTGTGTGTATGTCACTGTCAGCCTTTGTCAGTGTATTTGTGTGTGTGTGTGTGTGTGTGTGTGCATACTAGCCCAAAAACATTATGAACATATATATACAGTATATGTTGTTGTGCTTGTTTGTTTGCCTTGGTCCAGCCTGGTTTTACATACCTCAATTTAAAGGCTTACTAGGTAGACATGTCCTTGAAAAAGAAAAGAAAGAGTCATTCAGTAATAATCCCTCTCAATGACCACTTATGCCCCATAACGTATATATATCTGAAGAGACCCCTCCTCTGGCTGTATTATGGCTGTATTTTGCATATAGGTAGCATTTTTTGGTTGTGTTTAGTCAAGACAAGATTCAGACTTTGCTCAACCCCAGATACTTTGTGGTCTCTGCAGATAACACACACCACCACACATTCTAGTGGGGCATAAGTGATCATTGAGAGGGATTATTCTTAGGTATGTACACTCTACTTTGTTTTTTTAAGGAAATGTATAACTAATACGCCTTTAAATAGGGGTATGTACCACAGCCAAAACTGCTTGTTACTGTTCCATGGCTCAACTATGTTTGCATGGGTTAAGGTGTGCGTTTGTGTATCTGCATGGTATGTGTATAACCCTGCAAGACTAGATACTGTCTGTGATTTGCTTTCTTCAGTCTTTATATACTGGTAGCGTGGTTGTATGCAGTGTCAGTGTACATGTCGTGACAGCTTTTATGTGTGTCTATATACGTTTGTGTGTCTTCGTCTGTGTCTGAGTGAATGTGAGTGTGTGAGGTGTGTTTATTCATAGTGTATGGAGATTAAGTCACGACTCAGGCAGCTGCTGTCAAATTACCCTGCAAATCACAGAATCAAGTCTTTGTAAAACGCCTCTGCACACATACCAGACGAGCCTTGTGTGCATGCATGTGTGTTGAACAGCACCTGTGAAGAGTGTGCCAATGTTTGCTCACTCACTCGTAGCCTAAACAAAAAGAACAACTGAAATACTGCTTGATTTCACACTGAAGAGATAACACTGATTAATTTTACACATACACTTTAGATGTTGTTACGGTGGATTGTTCCTGCCCAGCATCTGAAAATATTGCTAAATACCCAATGAGGACACATCCATGACTGTGTAACAGCTCATTAACTAAATAATGCATTAGCTGAAACTCCCCACAGAGGCTGCAACAGGTGGTATGTATCTAGTAGCAATCCAGATTCTGATTCAAGGCAGTGTATTTGATAATAACATGTATACAATGTCATGTTTAATGACATGTCAAGTCATGTTTAAGGTTGCTGGTTATGCCTTACCCACCGATAAACATTCTGCCCAGTAGCCTATTTCAGCTCATTGCTTTGGTTCTCCAGCCACACATATGATCCGATGGCTCAAATCATCCTACACATGTGGAGCCAGCTGTTTCTAGAAAACAGAAGCTACCTGCACTGGAGCAAACGTGTAAGGGGTAAACGACTTGTGAAAACCAGTTACTTTTCTCTGGATAGGTGCATACCTAACCAGTCCTTCCAATAAAAAAATGGGAATTAAGAAGAAATAATTCACTTCTTTGAGGCAATGAGGGGTTGACAATGTTTTCAAAAAACCCAATGAATTGCTGTTTTATCCCTCCCTGCATTACCGTGTCAGAGGTTTAATCCTTGCTTTCTGTTGCCTAACCATAACACACAAGCCACTGTCTGTTTCCAACTCTTTTTTGGGACCTGCACGCCTAACAGGATCATCGTATCACCATAAGAGTATTAAAGGGATAGTTTGGAATTTTGGACATAGGGCCTGATTCCCAAGTTAGCCTAAGTGTTCTTTATCATTGGAGACAGTTTTCAACACATTTCATTCAGTCCTTCTAGTTGCAGAGTTTGCTCGTGCTAGGCTAGCGCACATGATTGGGGTCTAATTAGCCTGCTACTAAAACAGTCTTGCCCACTCTACAGTACACCCGAGGCTTATCAATTATAACGCTAGACTATCAATGTAAATGTCTGTGTTGATAGAATAATGTTAGAAATAAAACCAACCTCACATTGCATGAATCATCGCATTTTGAGGGACTACTTTCTCAGCAGCAGCAAAATTTTACTTTGCTCCGGCCAGTTGTGTAACCGAATCACTACAACAGAAAGTAAACAGAGCAGTGTGGGACAGAAGCGGAAACGAAGGACTAGGCAACACGGTGGTTCAGTGTGCATTTAGGAATTGTAAAAATAAACCCTATTTCCACCAATTTCCAGTGGCTTGTTGCTGCTGGTTTGGACATAAAAACACCAGTGGAAACTGTTCGCAAACAGAGTATTTGTAACGATAATTTCAGACCGGACGACTTCGAGAAACCCCCGCAATCTAAAGAGCAATAAATCACTGAAAACGAAAGCGGTGCCATCCGTCTTTTCAGATGCACCAACAGCCACTGATGAACAGGTAATAACGTTTGGTAGGCTACACTAGCTAATAAAGCTAGCCCCTTTCATAATGTTAGCCTACTGACAGATTGATGACAACGTTAGTGGAGATTAGTGTTGGATACAATAAAATTCCTCATAATCGTCAAAAGCAGACGCATCGCTAAGTCCTCCAAACGTGGCCATATCTTGTTAATTGAATAGGCTAATAAAATTCCTTCGTGCACTGTACTCTGCGTCTGTAGCAATGACAGCGGCAGATAAACAAACTATTATAGAGCCTGTAACCTAGGTAATATCAGTCTGCCGCTACCGAAGCCAACTACCAGGAATATAACGCTGCTGCTGAGACACAGCAAGCCCCTCAAAATGCAATATGCAAGGTTGGTTTTATTTCTAACATTATTCTATCAACACAGACATTTACATCTATAGTCTGGCATTATAATTGATTGGCCTCGGGTGTACTGTGGAGTTGGTAAGATTGTTTTAGTAGCAGGCTAATTAGACCCCAATCCTGTGCGCTAGCCTAGCACGAGCAAACTCTGCAACTAGAAGGACTGACTGAAATGTGTTGAAAACTGTCTCCAATGATAAAGAACACTTAAGGCCGAATTCCACCGGCTGCGTCTCCGGTCCTTCTCCGCTCCAGCACGGCAGAAACAAAAATAGAATTAAGAGCAGTCAGTGGGTGAGTTTCCACCACGGCCGCTGCGCCGTCTCTCTGCTCCGCTGCTGCTCCAGCTCTCCGGTGAAATACGCAGTGCTTCTATTTCTGCCGGATGCCTGAGCTCACCGCATCAATTTAGCACAGAACACATCAAGATAGACAGGAACACAAGCGCCGACAAAACAATAAAACCTCCGGTTAATTTTCAAAATAAGACACTCGGTGTTCACTGCAGGTGACATTCTCAAAACAGAGACACATACAAGCGTGTCCACTGTTCTTTTACTCGTTCGGGTGGGAATAATAACCTTCCGTGCGTTCGTTGTTGTGTAAATACCATATAGGAGAATCATGTTATCAAGAGCGATCGCCCGTCACTTTTATTACCGCGGGAACTCCTCGTTCTCGCGACTCCAGCTGTTCAGCGGAGCTGGCCGTGCCTGCTTTGAAAACGGAGCCGGTGGGTATTGACGGACGTGGGCGCACGGAGCAAAACCGTTGGACACCGCACGCGCAGCCAGTGGAATTCCGGGGTTAGGCTAACTTGGGAATCAGGCCCTATGTCCAAAATTCCAAACTATCCCTTTAACTTGATCATGTTTGTTCAAATCATGACTTTGAAGTAGACTGCTGTTTTAAACGCTAAATACAATCATTGTGGTACGCACTATACAGAATTTGCAACATCCAGGGAACTTTAGGTTATCTAATGTGTGCCCTAAGTAATGTTTATGAACATCATCTCAGAATTACCTTTATAACTGGATTAACAGTACAACCCCTGCTGAGGGGGAAACGTTTGACTTTTTAATTAAAACAGCAGGAGGACTGTAAGTGGTATTAGGCTCTTTTTTTAACTGCAATCAGTGAGTATACTTTATTTTTTTTAAACTTCTTTCATTGTGTCCACATGCAGTCACTACGGAAGAGGTTAAAGTCATCAATATTTTTTTTATGTGTGGCCCTAATCCTCTTCCGTAAATCACTGAGCTACTGTACTGTCATATCAAAAAGCAGAGGCTCTTTATTGGGGCTTAAATCGGACAATGTTTTTGTGCAAAGATAAATAAATAATAATAAAAAAAAAAAATATGCAAATAATCATACAAAGAGAAAGTACATTTAGTAAGAAGAAAAGAAGCTTTGTGATACAAAATAAATAAAAGCAACAACGGGAAGAAAGGATGTATTCCAACACAGAGTGAGGCTGGAAGGAGATTACAGGGAGAGAGTGTCCTAACAATCTGTTCCATTTCAGTGTTCTTCAAGGTTTAACACAGCCAATGACAACAGAAAATCAAATCCAGTGTTTTTCTTTTATCTTTTTCATGTAGACCCTCCCCTGCTGTTTGTCCTTTGTCTCTCCCATCTGTGGCCAACACAATGTTGAGACAAGCTGTCAGAAAGGTCTGCTCCTGCCATTAAAACCAGCTGAACACCTACGGATCATCATATGTACCAAACATAATGCTTCATTATTCTACAATTAACGGAGTAGATAGCATTTTTTATTTCTGTTCCATAGTTGGCATCAAGCATAAACGTAAATTAAATAAGTTTTTTTTTAAAGTTAGAATCTTTATTAAATATCTATTTATACATTATACATACAATTTAGAAAAAAAATGGCCACAAGTTTAATTGTTTTCAATTCCCATGTAGAATAATGTAGAATAATCTGCAACTGAAACACATTCATTAGCAACAATATCCACACTTTTGATAAAATAATAGAATATATCTAAACTTATTTTCACTGGGTTGCAGTCTCGTTGCCGTGTTTTTACAGAGTTCTGGTACAGATGACTTTGTGTCAGTGTATGGGGTAAAACATGTTGTGCTTGAGTATGAATCACTGTCAAAGCAGGTGCTGTGTGTACAAGGTCCTGTGAATGTGTCATTCTACAATATAAAATAAATAAATCGGAAAGCAGACTTTCATAAACAGACATTTGGCTTTGGTAAAAAAGTTATTTTTGCAAGGGAGTTTGTATTTTTTGTGAAAAGATAAAGAAACAAATATTAATCCTGATCTTTTATGATCACTGTTCACACAAGTATCATCTGTATTTGATGCGACAGTGTTCATTGTTTTATTTAGCAAGAAGACATACTGCATATCTACAAAATATACATACTATTAAATTGTAATACGATATTTCATGTTTTATTTGAATATATACGTATGTAACAGACAACCCTGCTTACACTGAAAAATATCAACAATATTATTTAAATAAAAATTCAGAAAATAAACATAAACCCTGTTCTCCTTTACTGCTCTGCCCTTACATCAGTTTGCTACTTTGGTAGTGACTGAGGTAGAGATGCACCGATTCACTATTCAGTACGATCGGATTCCGATATCTGGGTTTTGGATATCGGCCAACACCCATACTGCCCAATATCATAATCATTATACATTTCTTTGTTAGTGGTGATGTTACGTGTAAGGTAAGGAAGGCTTAAGCAACAGAGCAATTATAATTTAAGGAGCAACAAATACACACACATTCATATAGGTTTATCTTAACTGCTTGGTCTGTCTTACAATTTAAATGTATTTCATGGTTAAAGTAATTATTTTTTTTTTTAAATGCAATAAAAACTAAATTATTTTATATATATTTTTTAATCGGAGGTGTCAGTCCGATATCTGACAGCCATATGAGACTCGATGCCGATATTGGATCGGATCAGCCCCAGGCCCCATACCTACACTGAGGACTGAGAGGTGAGAATGCACAATACAACACCTGATGTGTCGGATATGTGATTATTGTTCAGTAGATGTGGGATTTTTTTAATAAGTTTTTACTGCTTAAATCAATGATAACAAATCAATGACAAACTCAGTGATTGTGTTTCTCAAATTCTGCAGCTGTTGCCATGGAAGCATCAGTGAAAGGTTTACTGGCTCGTTGTTAGATAGCTCATAACTTAAATGTATGAGGAAAGATGATTATGGAAATACATCTCAATCGCAATAAAGATAATATGTAAAAGTCAAATCCAAGCTTTAATCAATCCATCCTGACTTCTTGAAAAGCATGCCTTGATGCTCTGCTGCTGGATTATGAAAGAGTTATTTCATACAATTCTTAAAAATAATCTATTTTCCCTCCTGTTATCCTCAAATGTTGGTTACACTCCGCCGACAGACCAGTTTTTGTTTACACATTTGTTTCAAATACAGATTACACACAAAATCAGCAATTCTAAACACCAAACACATTCGGCACATATTTATGCCCAGGGAGAAAATAGGAGTGAAATATGGTGTTTTTATGAATCAAATTATTTGTTTATTCTACCAATGGTGATAATGGACTGTGCCAGCCACCTTTGCCGTGTGTATGTCCATCAAGCAAACACTGCAGTATAGGGAGACCAGTGGCACTAAGGGAAAATATAAATATAAAACCAGGTGTATTCCATGACAAACATCCGTCAAATGTTCCACTAAAATGTATAACTGTATAACTTTGTTAATGTTTCTTCTTATTATATTTTTGATCTTAAAATTGTATGGTTGACACCGCACCACAGGAAGGTCAGACACTCTGGTAGTTAAGTGTTTTACATAAAGACACTTCAGCAGGGCTTCATGATTGAAGGTCAACCCATCATCAAAACCAAATTAAACCACTGACTAATTTTCTTTTTATAGAAACTGCAGGAGCAGACTCTACCATACCCAAGATAATAAGATATGATCTGATTGTTGTTTCACAGTGTTTGCCACATCTAAGCAATATTTGAAAATGACTGGGGTTGGAGGGAAAGGACACAGCATGTTACTGAAGGAACTCTTTAAAATCTAAGTGGTACACTATAAGCTTTTGTTTGAAAGAAGAATTTTCTAATGATATTTTTCTTCATTTCAAAGTATTTCAGTTAAGTTCATAACAGTACATACAATATGAATTATGACAATATGAATATGAAGTAAAGGTGTTGGACCCTGACAAGACCCTTGAAGCTAGTGGGAGAAAGGAGAATGATGGCTACCCTATATCATCTCTGGATGTTTAACATATCTCACCCCTTGCAGAACACTCTCACAGCCATGAGCAGCTTATTTAGTTACAGGCAGCTTTACATGTGGTGTATGAGGGAGAGAATAGTGCAGGTATGCAGGTCCTGCTGTCAGACTGTACTATCGACAATGCTCCCAGGAGACCACACACACACACACACACACACACAGACTCTATGGTCACATATTCGTATTGGTCGCAGATTTCAGTGCAATGCAATTTGAGTGGCCTATCCCTCCAGGTATGGGAAGAGGAGCCTTGTTTGAGACAGTTATTTGTCGTCATAATGGCTGAAAATGGGGCAGAACCATCAAAGAAAAAAATAAAATTCAATGAACAACAACTAAAAGCTAAAAGGGAGAGTGATAGACGGACTGGAGGAGGGCGTTGTCAAGCAACGTGTAAACAATTTAACGGGAGTGAACTAGTCCTGCAGTGTTCACTCCAAAGTGAATGAACGGTACTAAATCAAAGTTTACTTTGCTTCATCATCATCAGATGACCATTATTCATCTGAAATAGTTATTATTTACAACAACATTAACACATTACCTCATCGTGATCCATCCTGCCGTCACTCGTTCATTCGCTTTCTATAAGGGCACGCAAGTAGTAAGTTATCTAGCATCATCTCAGATCCATATGTGTGATAAAACATGATAAAAACCATCAAAACAGACATTGGGAAGGATTTTTACCTGCTCCGCCATTATAGGCACATAGTACATTCACCCATCTGTTGCTCTGGCGTGCACCGGCAGCGAGACCATGGAGTGTATATACTATATATGAGTGAGACGAGTGTCAGTTTATAGCGTTCTCTCTTCTGATTGGATAAAAATTTCGGGATACTCCAATAAGTTTATATGCCGATTACATGCAAAGCAGCTGACTGAGAGATCAGCTTTATGAAACGCGCACATTATGTAAGTGATCACTGTATGAATAAAGAGCGATTTTGAATCAGGTATGGCCCGAGGAACATGGGACAGATACAGTAAGTTGTCAGACCTTATTGCATGTTCTTTATCCACAGCGCACAACTTTGCACAGGTTCCCTGTGTCTCAGTTCATTGCATAAGCCTGTAGTATTCTGAGCCAAAGCAACATTTTAATATAAAGTGAGAACTTATTATTTGATGGAAGATATATGAAATAACATAATAGAAACAAGTAGTAGTAGAAGTTGCATAGTGACATTGACAATTTGCAATATTTGAGTTATTAGTCATTTCATTCCACAAACTGTTTTCCACAATTTTTTACATTGTTCATTGTTTGCTTTTTCCTTTACAATATGTTTAAACTTATGCAATATTTTTCTGATGAAAATGTCATGCCAATAAAGCTCTCGCTTAATTGAATATAGAGAGAAACAAACAAAAAAAATAAAGCAACATATTTTCCATTGTTTTTTGTACTGTAGGCCTATATCATTAATACCTTTTAAATATTTGTATTTTTCACTGTGAAAATGAAAGTATTCGGACTAAACATCTAATAATAATTCCCTCCTACTATCAGATTTGTAGGGATTAATGTGTTTGGTATTGCGCTCCCATACTCCCTTTACAAATAAAATACTTAAAAGGATATTATTACTTTAATCACTGGCAGTAAAAGCTCAAGTCGACAAACAGACGAGGTTTTTAAAGTGCTGTGCTCAGTTTAAATGTTAAAGGTATATACAGAATCTAATGAACTGTAGTTCATTTAACAAACATGTCCCTGATTTTAGGGGGCAGTTGATATGTGGATGAGTATTATACAGACTAGGCTTATACTAAAAATATTGTTTAGAGTTTTAAAGGTCCCATATTATGCAAAATTCACCTTTTCAATGTTTTTTAACATATATATATATATATGGGTCCTTGGTGTGTCCAGAGACTGCCAAATTATAAAAAAAATAATTCTCTCCTTTTCTCACCCTCCCCTTTTCTGAAAACCTCCCCAATATACTCCGTTCAGAATTTCTCTCACTATAACGTCATAGCGAGAGAAGCCAGCTCCCCCCACACTGATAACCAGGAGCTTCCATCTGCAATAGTCTATGATAAGCCCACCCCTATTCCTTATTGGTCCATAGCCACTGACATTTTTACAGGCGACCGCCACATTGTTTTTACCTCTAAGCGACAAGATAGGCTATAGTACAGCAAGGCATGCTGTGTGTTGCATAAACCAACAAAGAAGCCTTTTACTAATAATTCACTAACTTGTCCTACCGACTTCAGTCTAATATTGCTATGCTCATAACAAGAGAAAGGATAGGAAGCTACTTGTGTAGTTAATCAAACGGTGAAACTAAAAGGAATGTTTTCAATGGTAGTCATTTTCCTCTGAGTGCTGGTTAGCATGTTTAGCATAATGCCGCTAGCTTTGCAATAGCATTCAGCTTTTGCTCATTATCCACTAACGTATCTTACCCACAGCAGTCTAATTATGCCACGTTTACAACAGGACAAAGGATAGGAAGCTGTGGTTAATCAAACCGTAAAACTAAAAGGAATGTTTTCAATGGTATTAATTTGCCTCGGAGATTAGCTTGTGGCTGTCACTGCATCGGTATGAAGATAGTCTTTCATGTAGACAAGGTTTGTTTATGTCAAAATGTTCAAAGTATGGCCGTGCTCCTGCGTTACTAGACATTTTAGTTATTCTCAGGAAGTAAACAACCATGGTACACAAGTACTGCATTGACTGCGGGCTTCTGGACAGACGCAACCAGAGGGCGGGGTTGCTTCCTGACAGGGGCGGGGGAAGAAGCAACTCATTCTTTTTAAAGAGACACACACCAACATAGGCCATTCTGAGATGAGCTGAAAATCAGGCATGCTACAATAAATGATCTGAACGTTTTTTCAGCAAATAGCTCAAACAAAAAGCTTTAGGGACTTCTTAGACCATATGAAAATGACAGAAAAGTGTATAATATGGGACCTTTAAAGGAAAATTCAAAGTCCCTTTTTTTTTGCCTGACAAACAAACCAAATTATATCTATCAGTCAATTTGCAATGATTTAACGAGCAAAACAAAATAATCAACACATTTTACTGAAGCTGGGAAATGACATGTCTGTTTTTTTACTTAATACATGACTTAAACAATTGTTTTGTATATTATTGATGTTTTACCACATGGACTGAACTATATAAATAGACCTAATAGACCTAGAGTTCATTACTTTACATCTGGAATACACAGTGAGTGTGATTTAACCTCCAGCTGGTAGGGCAGCAAAGCAGCTGTATTATGAGTCCATAATGTGTGACTTAATTGAATAATATCACAAACAATGGTGGTATAACTATTTTACTATGCCACCCTCCTGATCTTTTATCTTGATCCATTACACATGGAGAAAGTGCTCTTTTTTGCTACACAAACCACTCACATACACTTTGCATCGGTATTTCTGAATTCACCACAGGTTGTGGTAATTCAAGGATTTTCCGGGATTGTTATAGAGGTCTGGCTTAGGTAATAATATGGCCTATGGTTTGCATGTGGAGACAAGGAAATGGATCAGGTTGTGAACTTGTAGAATAATTGTTTCCTTAAAGAAGAGCAAAATGGGCTTCAGTAAAGCTCATTTTAAAGGTTAGTTTAACAATAACAATAAAAACTTTATTTATTTATGCATTATGGCTTTCAAGGGACATTGCATGAAACTAGTGAGGCAACAAAACAAAGTAATAACAGCAATGATTGCCTTGGAACAAAGGCCTTAGAGAACAGATACATTTTTTAAGTTGTCCAAAAGATGCAGCATTGCAAATCTCTGCATGTAAAGATCGCCGCATGGTGGGAGCTGTTACTATGAAAAATCCAAAAGAACGCAGGCTTGTGCTGGGAAGGGTGAGAAGACCCAGGTCTACAGGCAACTTCTGGGACAGGGTATGCCAGTGGAGGTCTGATAGGAGGGACGGCATAGAGGGATCTGTAGGTGAGGAGGAGGGTTTTATAGGGATGAAAGTATATCGAGAGCCAGCGAAGGTGGATCATGGTGGGAAAGATGTGCTGCCAGGTTTTGGTGCAGATGAAAACCGTGGCAGCTGAGTTCTAACCATGTTGGTGCTTAAATGTTGGGTATACCCCGATCAGGACTGTATGACAATAATGGCAGCTATATGTAAATGCAATTGGAGGACAACATGTGTCAAGGAAATATGTTATTCTAACTAATCCTGTACCATTTCTCTGAGTCACTGCCCTCATCTTCATTGTTGTCATCAATATCTTGTGTTGTATATTTCTTCATTTGCCTCCTCCCGTTACCACCAACACAAACCTGGATTTAGTTTAGGTCTGTGTTGGTGTTGGTGCAGTTTGTTAAACGTGTGAATCTCAAAGCTCTAGGTATCAGTTATGCATTTCAACAAGCAAGAGAGCCACGTCATTGTAGTGTACGTCCGTGTCCAAGTCAAAATCAAAGTTATAAAATGAAAATAATATCTCCTCTTCTAGGTATTTGCTCCAGTTAATTAAACCTTTTCTAGTGCCTAACCATGTTGAAACTACGATAGGCCTAAGTAGCTTCTGCCATTACAACAGCGCTCAATTTGTCTAATTTCTATGGGATACTATTTTGAAAGAGCCTGTTTGATCTAAAAGACTATTGGCATTACATTGGTTTATTTTCTATGTTGGCCTTTTGTCTTGACAGCAAGTTATGGGCTTAGCTGATTCAACCTATTTAGATTGAAGGTGAAGAATTGTTTGGCTAAAGACACCCCTTTTCCTTACTACAGTACATTGATAAATTGGGTTAATTATTGGCAAAACGTGTTGATGCAGGATCAAGAAAAGGTCATGTTTGTCAGTGTCTATTCCCCATAAGCAAACCAAAGCTTTTGAAGATGACAGTTTGCATGCTGTAATCCTCAGTTTTGAAATCCTATTTATCCCAGAGATGGTGCTGTTTCCTTTGGTCCCAGAGTTGTGGCACTGACTTTGTGTCTGTGTATGAAAATAAAGTCATGTCATCTGACGCACACATAACCCGCATGACTCTGTCTCCGCTCTGATTCCCTGTTATTCTCTGTAAGCTGAGTATGTAGGTCACAGCCAGAGTAATAGAAATCCCTAGCATTACCATATAAATATGACTTCAGCAAGTTACAAACAAGTGATACAAAACATTGGGACTCACACACACACACACACACACACACACACACACACACACACACACACACACACACACACACACACACACACACACACACACACACACACACACACACACACACACACACACACCGTCCTCAGTGTCTGTGTTGTTGTAAATGGGTCAACAAGCCTCTTTCTTTTTTTCTTATAACATCATTACATGTCAATTTTATTTTACTTTAAATAACCAATCAAATGTATGCACTTTCTGAAAAGATGAAGAATGTAGGTCACTGTATCAGAGCTTGACTTACTGTAATCATACAAATATGAGTGTTAGGGAGGTCAGTTCAAAGACATTACAGACACTAAATGTACAGCACTTGACCTTGTCATTTACAGTCTTGATCCTCACACTTGTTTTAATGGAATTCAAGTCCTGGCACAGTCGGCACAAAAGGATAAAAGGAAAAAAAGGCTAATGACTTAAAGTGCCATTGAAGAAAGGGAATGCATAATTAATTGAACTTTTACACCAGCAGTTACTCTTAGTATGCATTACTCATTTCAAACAGTTAGACATTTAATTTTTTTAAATAACTCATAATGAGAAAAAGCTAAATTTTTAAGATTGAATTTTGAGTTTGATTGCTTTAGCGAAGAAACAGGCCAATAATTCAAGTTACAAATCATTCAAATTCACATTTGAACAGCCCCCAATTTGAAGGCTTGTGTCATTGTAAGGGGCTGTGATTATGTGGTTAGCGTTCAACATGCATGTTAGCTAGATTTGGGTGCACACTATACAGTAAAAAGGGGACACATTTGGGACATGGCTTTGAAAGAAGACAGGTCCCTCATGTATAAATAGTAGCTCATTTACACTGTGAGTCGCAATAAGAGTGACTTACCATGTTGATATGTATAAAACACATTTAAGGTGGAGAAAGATTCAGGCTTCAGTCCAAATGGCAGCGAAACAGAATTGCTTTCCCTTTCTATAAAGGATTGAAACTCAAAGTCAGATTATATTTAGATTTTTTTTAAGGAAATTAAACTTGTGTGAACTGTGAATAAAAAAAAAGTATTTTCATTGTCTTGCCACAGCTTTTCCCTCTCATAGCGTCATCTATTCCATCCTCCCATTGACTCACAACATACCTATAATGAAGGGGAAACTTCTCAAAATAGACCAAAAAGTACAAGATACACATTTTGTAATCAGATATACATGTTCCCCAGAAGCAGATCACTCTAACACTTTGAAAGTGGGTGAAAGTGTGTTTATATTTATACAGTCTATAACAGGTTAGGTGGCAAAGGAATGTAGAGGAACTAGGAACAAGAAGCAGAAAAAATCAATGCAATAGAAATTACAAGTGCACTTAGGGAATCTATTGTACATTAAAAAAACAGGTTTCACAGTGTGAAGGTTGATGCTGTGTTTGTCAGCATGGATGTCACAGGTGTGATCAAATCAAATAATTATTGGTCTAGGACAAATCTGAAATGTGATACTCTGTTACTGGGTGTGGGAGCACTTCTGCTGACCTCTGCCTCCCTCTCTTTCTTTCTTTTTTAAACCTCTATCTGTTTTTAATAACCTGGTTCATTTCCCCAACAGTGGCCAACTCAAAATGAGGTCTGCAAATACTGATTGCCTTTTGTGATTACTAATTGAGTATAAACAACACACACAGTCAGACTTTTAGTGAATTATAATCATCATCTCCTGTTTTTCATTGCACAGTTAGATTTGATTAAGCAACAGTACATGTCACAGTCGGGACTCACTGATTTTTCTTTTAAAGATAATTTTTTGGCCATTTTCAAGCTTTATTAGATAGTACAGAGTTGAAATGGGGAGACTGTAATGCTGCTATGAATTGTCTGTTGACATTATGCTTGAATGTTTTGTAATGCTGGTGGTCAGTGTCAAGAGGAGACAGAAAGGGAAGTATATGTGCATGTTTTGAGTATCCCTGACTTGTGAATTGTTTTAGTTGATAGAAATAATGTAAAATGTATCAAAATAGCCTGAGTATATTACATGTGTTACTGTTAGTTTTCCATGATTGTGTCTAAGAGTGGTCCATGTATAATTCATGTGTGGAGGGCAAGCACAGTATTTTCTCTTGATGATTAACCCCCACTACCCTTTTTCTCTTTCACTTACCCGCTCTCTATCAACATAGTATACCATGCATTTACTGTATGTGCCAGTGCATCCCATGCAGAGTGTGTGCATTTCAGCCTCACAAGTATGAACACAAAGCCTCCTCTGTCTATAAGCATACAGATAGATTAAAGTTAGGGGAATGGCTTTGAAGAAGGGTTGAACAGATGCAAATATTTATTTACTCATACAAAAAACATGTCAGATCATGGGAGACATGTTTGATTTCAAGGAAATCATTGGGTTGACAACAAAAGCAGACCATCTCACTGAAATCTATCAATGTAGTATTAATCTTTGATATGGTTATCCTCACTCATATGTCTTCTTCTTAACATATAAATATTAAAATATACAATTATAAATGTTTAAAGCAGGTCATTAACTTACATCGCTAATTGCAGATGAGACAAGATGGTGAAACAGCTTGTGCATTTTTAAATGGATGGAAAGGCAGGAGGATGAAAAAATGGAAAAGGCAGTTATATGTTGTTTTTTTGTGCTTATTGTATGTATATATCATATACAACTAATTTAGTGTGGGACTCAATAGTTTACTCTAGACAACACTATAAAAATGCCTGAAATTCAAGCTGTAATCAGTCGTGATGCTGATCCACGAGCATCAGACAAAATTGGAACTAAATCCAGCCAGTATAGTAACAGACAGCATTTGTGTAAAACATTTAGAAACACAAGCCCGTATTTCATTAATAGGGTCATTTGATGATGCTCTGGGGTAGATTTGGAAGAACCAAACAAGTTCTTAGCTCATAACCGGTTTTCGAAATTCCATTTTAGCTGTTTTGTCATTTCTATTTCAAGACTTGTTGATGATTTTATGGAAATAAAAGTCATGGAAAACAAATGTCAGGGCTAGTCATATATTGATATGTATGTTAATTGTTTGTGTGTGATTATCTCTCTTTTCCTGTATTTCCATTAATGCATTGTGCTCACAGTAATGTATGCACTCTGAGGGACATCTATTCTATGGTTTTGTGCTGGCCAAGTGTGACTGTGTTCTGTCCAATTATAATGGCAGAGGCAGACGCAGAATGAATGACATATTTGGGTAATTGGATGGTGTCACTTTGTGTTGTCCTGACATCAAGAGAATCCAAAGAATAACCAAAGGATGTGTGTGTGTGTGTGTGTGTGTGTGTGTGTGTGTTGTTTAAATCCCGTATGGAAATGTGAACGATCGTTGGCATCTGTGTGTGTATTTTCTCTCAGTGCGTCTATAGGAGGAAAGCTTGTGTTTGATTGAGTAGTGGCATGAGGGAACAGTCTTCTAAAGAAACCCCGGCAGACAAATACTCTCAAGAACTCTGTGTGTTTGTGTGTAAGACGTCGCATAACTCATTTACTTAGCTGCTGTATGTGTGTGTGATTATGTGTCTGTGTGTGTGTCTGACAGTCCATTTGTTCTGCAGCCTCAGTTGTTTGTATTCTCAACTGATAGCTTTCTCGAATGAAAAATAGGCTATTGCACGCTCTGTTATTTGTGTGTGTAGGCGCTATTGCGTGCCCTGACTCCTTACCAGCGTGTCAATAGATGTGTGTATGTGTGTGTGTGTGTGCTTGGTTGTGTATGCATTTGCCCAGCTAATTGAAAAGTGCCACTGTTGTAAACAAGCTGAGAAAAGGGCGAGCATTTTTCATGTGGCACAGGGGTTCTACACTGCCGGGAAGTGTGTTTGTGTGTGTGTGTCTCTGCCTGTGTGTGTGTGTGTGTGCGTGTGCGTGTGTGTGTGTGTGTGTGTGTTGTTTGGGACCTGCCAGACTCAGATGGCAGTCACTTATCTCGGGTACTTGCATCATTTCGTCTTCCCTCTCATCCGCTCCTCTCCTCCGTCATCCTTTCCTCCTCTCAGCTTCTCATCAGCTCTCATCCTCTCCACTCCACCTTTCTTCCTCTCCATTTTTATTTCCTTCCCTTTCCTCTCCCTGTCTAATCTCTCCTCACCGTAAAGCCCCTTTTGGCTGAGTTAACCTGTTATCTCCTGTTCAGCTGTTTACATAAACTAGATGAGTTCCTGGGCCTGAATATCTTTGTTGCCATGTATCAACCCATAATCAGACTATCCCAGAGTGTATATTTTGACTGGTAAATACCCCTCAAGTATTGTCCATGAATGAATAAATAGAGGGGGGACACTGGACTTTTAACTTGAAACACTAGACTTCTTGAGACTTAAGTGACACCAACGAGGGCCTGGGACTTGACTGACAAGACCTTCGTTAGCCTATATTTAGGTGAACCAAATTCTAATCTTTTACGTATATATGCTCACAATCCCAATGTTAATGTGATGTTGTTAAGCTGGCAATGTTTGCCATGATCACCATCTTTGTTTAGTGTGTTAACATACTGGTGTCTGCTGATAGACACTAAACACAAAGTACAAAGTATAAAAACAAAGGTTTTAAAAAGTTTGGCCTGATGATGATGCACATTCTGTAAGAAAGTCCAATGTCATTATATTGTTTTGTCTGGACTTTCAGACATTTTGTCGCGTGACCCTAACCAAAAATACAAATGTTTTAGATTGTTGAGGAGTGTGGACCAATTAATGGAAGTCCTGGCCAGATATTGCCAGTCTCAAAGATCAAAGAAGAAGAATTAGCCACAGTAGCACACGAGTAGAGGATAAAACAAAGTTTTTAACTTACATATGGTTTTATAACTATAGTTGCAATACAATACATCGGTTCATTCATTCATTCAAACTGCCGACGTCAGACACACGTCCATTCACAGACCAATCAATATGTCCCGTATAGGGAGAAGCAGCTCACATAGGTGATGACGACAGGATGTAGGTATATCATGGAAAGTTATTTAGTGCTCTCGCATAACTTCAGTGTGAAACTAAACCTAACCGGATCAAAACTATACAGTGGGACAAAAACATGTACCTTGGTTCAGACTTTTAGGTGTGAAAAGGCCATTGTAGCCTGGAAATACAGACCCATATCTAGAACAATAGAGGGTCTGGCCACGATCAATAGTAATTCCCAACTCAAGGGGCAGCTCCTACTCGTGCATCGCAAATGCCACTGCACGCAATTGGATAGCACTACAACCAATCAGAGCAATGAACAAGGTGATGTATTAAACCCCGTTCGTTTAGCGAAAGGCGGGATTAACTGTTAAATTAAACTTTTGCCGCTGTTGGTCGGCAAAACAGAACATTTCTCTTAATTGTTGATGAAAGATTTGAGTGCCGTCTTCCAAACCGTAAAGGGTCGAGGCCAAGCCGTCTAAAACTCAAACAACATATCCGCAGCCATCTTTGATGTTTACTATCACAGCTTCAACGTTGCTGTGCACTGTCGTCATCTGGTTATGTCCGCCCCAGAGCACCATACATAGGGCTCTGGCCCGCCCATATCAGATAGAACCAATTGAAATGTAGCTCAGGATTTCTTGACATATTTAATGAGCTTCAATAGAGTGTCCAGACCAACAGGCGCAGCAAATTTTATTTGCCAGCACCTAGCGGCAGGTCTGGATTTCCAGGCTAAGGCCCTTGGATATCTCTATCAAATGTTATGACAATCTATTCCTTTACATTTATGAAGACATTTCACACAAGACAAAAATATCAACCTACTTTTAAAAAATTCAGGTCACCAAAATATTGACCATTCACCCTCTGGGAACTCTGAATATCTGGACATAAAATATTACATTAACAATAAAACCATAACAAATTGTCCTCTAGACTGTTATTTGTCATAAAACAAAAATGTGTTTTCAAGATGAAGTGCAACTTAACTGCAGCATCCCTCAACACAGGGCTGATGTATTCAGCGGACAGCCTTTGAAATACTTTTTTAAATTACAGAACAACCTTCTCCCCTACTGATGATAAAAAAGCTGGAACTGAGAGTTAATTAATTCTTCAACTACATAATGTTACGCTAGGACACTTTGTTACTGTTCTGACAACTGACGGCTCAATTAAACTATTTTGTTGAAACACTGAATATGAGAAAGCCTCACTGCGGGGGGAATGACAGTAAAAATGGGGAAACTTTAATCTGTTTTAGTTAAATAAAAGAAGGGCAAATGACATTTTTGAGGTATTTATATTAAAAAATAAAAGAGTTAAAAGAAAGAATAGGGGAACATTATCATCGCTTTCAGGTTAAATAAGCTCGATTATGTCCCCTAACTCTACCGCTTAAATGATAATTAAAATGTTAATGAGAAGTGTGTCTGGAAGATTAACACAGTCTATATTGTGATTGTATGTGTGTGGTGTGTTTGAATGTATACTGTCTAATGTTTCTATTAGGCATTAGACAACCTGTGAAATGAGTTAAATGTCTTTCAGATACTGTATGATGCAGGAAAATAAAAAATGCCTAAAGCTAGTTTCTGTTCGAGGACGTGCGAGCGCATGTGTGTGTGTGTGTCTGTGTGCGAGTATTGAATCTTAGACTTTGCAAAACATGCCAGGGGAATAGTTTTAATTTGCATTTCGTTATTTTTCAACATGAAACAACATTCAACCAACAATCTCCTTGTGTGCGTGTGGGATTCTCTCGGGAATTACCACATATTTGTCACATTAATAGATTTAAAATAGGCCTACAGCTCTGGAAAAAAAGTTAAGAGACTAATCCAAATGATCAGTTTCTCTGGTTTAAGTATTTACAGGTATGTGTTTGAGTGAAATTAACATTTTTGTTTTATTGTATGGACTTCTGACTACATCTCTCATATGTTTCCAATACAGTTATTGCCATAGAGAGCATTTCAATGAATTGTTGAAGATATATTGCTTTAAAAAAATGGAGCCAATGTTTGTCTTGAACTATACATACATAAACAATGATGCAAATAAGAGTATAATACAAATACAAAAACATTGGTGTATCCCATTGGATAAAGAACATGCTTAAAATAGTTTTAAGGTGGTTTTTGACTCACATATGAGGGGAGAAAACCTTGTTCCTTGCGACTCTGCCATTATGAAACAGCTGGGTCTGACCATCTAGTTTGTGATCGACTCGCCTCCATCTCTGTGAACAATGACAACACATGTCTAAACTGAACATCAGCCCAACGTGATACAATGATGATCAGGGAGCAAAACAATGTATGTTTCTAACAATGTTTTTTTCAATTGTTTAAAGTGTGAAAGCAACTGTGTGTGTGTGTGTGTGTGTGTGTGTGTGTGTGTGTGTGTGTGTGTGTGTGTGTGTGTGTGTGTGTGCGTGCGTGCGTGCGTGCGTGCGTGCGTGCGTGCGTGTGCGTGTGTGTGTGCTTGTTTGTGTGAAAATGTGTCTGGTTTACTACGTATTCAAAATAGTTTTCATATCCTAGAGATCTACGAAGTTGGATGTGGTAAGTGATACTATGAAAAGTTGATACAACATTGCACCTTCTGTTTAAGGTCTAAGAACAGACACATGGATGAGAACCCGAACAGTGTAAATGAGAGAACACAGATTGCTGCAGGTATTGTTATTTGCAGAGAAAACGTTTTCACACCGGAAATTATTTCGCCAATATAACATAAACATACACAGTTAAGTTTATTTACGGAACAGTGTGTGTGTGTGTGTGTGTGTGTGTGTGTGTGTGTGTGTGTGTGTTTGTGTGTGTGTGTGTGTGTGTGTGTGTGTGTGTGTGTGTGTGTGTGTGTGTGTGTGTGTGTGTGTGTGTGTGTGTGTGTGTGTGCGTGCGTGCGTGCGTGCGTGCGTGCGTGCGTGCGTGCGTGCGTGCGTGCGTGCGTGCGTGTGCGTGTGTGTGTGCTTGTTTGTGTGAAAATGTGTCTGGTTTACTACGTATTCAAAATAGTTTTCATATCCTAGAGATCTACGAAGTTGGATGTGGTAAGTGATACTATGAAAAGTTGATACAACATTGCACCTTCTGTATAAGGTCTAAGAACAGACACATGGATGAGAACCCGAACAGTGTAAATGAGAGAACACAGATTGCTGCAGGTATTGTTATTTGCAGAGAAAACGTTTTCACACCGGAAATTATTTCGCCAATATAACATAAACATACACAGTTAAGTTTATTTACGGAACAGTGTGTGTGTGTGTGTGTGTGTGTGTGTGTGTGTGTGTGTGTGTGTGTGTGTGTGTGTGTGTGTGTGTGTGTGTGTGTGTGTGTGTGTGTGTGTGTGTGTGTGTGTGTGTGTGTGTGTGTGTGTGTGTGTGTGTGTGTTGAGTTCAAAATTGATTTGTGTTTGTGCACTGTGTATGTTGATGTGACTAGTTATGTGTGAGCACATATGAACATGTTTGATGGTGCATTTATGTGTGCGGCATGTTTTTTTGTGTGTGTGTGTGTCTTCCGTTGCCACAGAAATAAATTTAAATGGAGATGGAAACACAGAACCAAAGATCTGACAACAAAATGAATGCAATCACAATTGCCCCTCCCTTTTTCTCTCTCTCTCTCTCTCTCAAGCGTCTTCCATATGTGTATGATATTCTATAGTATCTCTCTATTTGCAGTCTGACATTTAGATGTATGACTCTGCAGAGATGTAAACTCAGATGAATACAGGTGTGTTTGTGTGTGTGTGTGTGTGTGTGTGTGTGTGTGTGTGTGTGTGTGTGTGTGTGTGTGTGTGTGTGTGTGTGTGTGTGTGTGTGTGTGTGTGTGTGTTATGTTGGGTATATAAAGTGACATAAGCATGCAGTTTATTTCCTTTCCCAATAAACAGAGCTGCACTTTGTTCTTTATTGCGTTGAGTGTGTGTGTGTGTGTGTGCGTGTGCGTGTGCGCCACTTGTGCAGTGTAATACCACTCAAACACAGTGATAGTGACATAACTGACTGCAGGGATCTGTTAAAACCTCTAGATCTCCTTCACGTCCATGAAGGACAGTTG
>NC_137215.1:15244055-15376555 GCF_949987685.1 Ammodytes marinus | reverse complement strand
ATACTAATGTCTGGGAGCATGCAGCTTTTAAATTATTTCTCTGTCTGGAGCCGTTTGGAGTCCCAAAATGTCTGCAATGCACACTTATGTAGTCTTCTGTCGAGCATTTTATCATGCACACTTCAGCACACTTGGATCAATTACTAATGAAATCCTCTTAGTCGGAGGGCCTTCTGGGGGAATTTGATGGTTCCCTCTCTCTGAAAGAGTTGATTTCTTCACTCGTTTCTACATTGTCTTTATTCTTGTCCACATATTTCTCTTCCTTCTCTGTATTTTAATCTAATTTCATTGTTTGTCTTCCCTGCTTCTTTGTAAGTATCCTTCTCTCCTGCTCATTAAATTCCTTTCACGTTCTTACCCTGCGGACTACATCCATGAAACACTTACAATCACTTATATAGGATTTTAACAACATATTATTAACTGAGCTTTGCTCAGTATTGAGCTGTCAATCTTTGCGCTATTAAGGTTGCATACCTACATACATATAACATCAGCCAACAGATAGAGACTCCTCACGCTTCTATATATTTTATATATCAAAAATAGAGTGCTCAGATTGAACTTAATATTGCAATGGACCTTGGACAAACGAACAGGATTCATAAATGAGCACTCTGCGTTATGCAAGTCTCCTTTGTGTAAGTCTCTGTTTTTATATCTATTGAAAATCTCTACAGTTGTACCCCTTCAGCTGTATCCATCGTACAAGTATCCTCACTCTTTAATACCATTGTTCTTAAATGGTATAGAGATATAAATATATTAACATTTAGTTTTCTCCAATCAACTATCAACCCTGGGAGGAAAATATAAATAAGAGCAAAACATATTGGGGGATAATACATTATTTAAACAACCATACTGCAAGAGGTTATTCAACACCATTTTGATTTGGTGCTGATTGTTCATGTCAGGAGAATGGATTACACCATCTACAATTACTGTCATATTTCAGTAGGGCAGCAACTACAGAGAGGATCGTCAATAGCTGCTGAATATGGAGAATGTCTATCTTTGGGAACACATGTTAAACCATCCATGTTGATGTTTGAACAGCGTCCCCAGGGCTTTAGATACAGACTGTGTACGTCCTCTCACATTCAAACTGTGATCTGGCTTCCTATAACAAGTCGTTTTGCTCCTTTAGTTCATTCATAGTAACTTGAATTGTTCTATTGTCGGGAATTGATTCCAACCCTGACAGACACATTTTTAGTTGCTGAGTCATGTTATACCGTGTAAGGCCATTTATATTTAAAACCATCAAGCGGTAAATCACATTTTCTGTTTATATTGATATACTATTATTACAACACAGATACTAGGAGCATAATGTACACATTGGCTTGAATGAATGTGTGTCAGAGAATCCAAACAAGTATCGCTTGAAACAAAGGCAAAAACACATACAGTACATATGACATACTGACACACCAAGAACAATGAATGTGCGGGGGTTGACACTAAGGTTTCAAATGCACTTGCCCATAGGGCAAGTACAGGTAATGTTTTACTTGTCCGAATGTTGTGTTCACTTGCCCAAAAAAAAAAAAAACTGTTAAACAATGATATATACAGTATAGGCGGTAACACTTTACAATAAGGTACACAAAAAAAGAGTAGTTACCCTTTTGAAAAGGTTAGTTACCCTTTTGAAAAGGTTAGTTACCCTTTTCAAAAAGGTTAGTTACCCTTTTCAAAAAGGTTAGTTACCCTTTTCAAAAAGAGTAGTTACCCTTTTCAAAAAGAGTAGTTACCCTTTTTGAAAAGAGTAGTTACCCTTTTGAAAAGGTTAGTTACCCTTTTGAAAAGGTTAGTTACCCTTTTCAAAAAGTTTAGTTACCCTTTTCAAAAAGGTTAGTTACCCTTTTCAAAAAGAGTAGTTACCCTTTTCGAAAAGAGTAGTTACCTTTTTGAAAAGGTTAGTTACCCTTTTCAAAAAGGTTAGTTACCCTTTTCGAAAAGAGTAGTTACCCTTTTTGAAAAGAGTAGTTACCCTTTTGAAAAGGTTAGTTACCCTTTTCAAAAAGGTTAGTTACCCTTTTCAAAAAGAGTAGTTACCCTTTTCAAAAAGAGTAGTTACCCTTTTGAAAAGGTTAGTTACCCTTTTGAAAAGGTTAGTTACTCTTTTCAAAAAGGTTAGTTACCCTTTTCAAAAAGAGTAGTTACCCTTTTCAAAAAGAGTAGTTACCCTTTTGAAAAGGTTAGTTACCCTTTTCAAAAATAGTAGTTACCCTTTTGAAAAGGTTAGTTACCCTTTTGAAAAGGTTAGTTACCCTTTTCAAAAAGGTTAGTTACCCTTTTCAAAAAGAGTAGTTACCCTTTTCAAAAGGTTAGTTACTCTTTTGAAAAGGTTAGTTACTCTTTTGAAAAGGTTAGTTACCCTTTTCAAAAAGAGTAGTTACCCTTTTGAAAAGGTTAGTTACCCTTTTCAAAAAGGTTAGTTACCCTTTTCAAAAGGTTAGTTACCCTTTTCAAAAAGGTTAGTTACCTTTTTCAAAAAGAGTAGTTACCCTTTTCAAAAAGAGTAGTTACCCTTTTCAAAAAGAGTAGTTACCCTTTTGAAAAGGTTAGTTACCCTTTTCAAAAAGGTTAGTTACCCTTTTCAAAAAGAGTAGTTACTCTTTTCAAAAAGAGTAGTTACCCTTTTGAAAAGGTTAGTTACCCTTTTGAAAAGGTTAGTTACCCTTTTGAAAAGGTTAGTTTACCTTTTGAAAAGGTAAGTTTTTGAATTTTCTCCATCCACTTAGAATGGGGCTGTGGAGTCATTTTTGGAAAATAACATTTCAGATCCACATACATATTTTCATATATTTTCATATTTTCGGGGTCCTGGGGCCCATTCCAGAGGAGGTAATTTCAAACTCCTGAAAAAGTTGAACATTTTGAAAGTTATTAGAGGAAAAGCATTCTCAAACTCTCGACTTAGGCAAATTTCACTTAGTTCAAAAGGGTAACTAACCTTTTCAAAAGGGTAACTACTCTCTTCGAAAAGGGTAACTACTCTTTTTGAAAAGGGTAACTAACCTTTTTGAAAAGGGTAACTAACCTTTTTCAAAAGGGTAACTAACCTTTTCAAAAGGGTAACTACTCTCTTCGAAAAGGGTAACTACTCTTTTTGAAAAGGGTAACTAACCTTTTTGAAAAGGGTAACTAACCTTTTTCAAAAGGGTAACTAACCTTTTCAAAAGGGTAACTAACCTTTTCAAAAGGGTAACTACTCTTTTTGAAAAGGGTAACTACTCTTTTTGAAAAGGGTAACTAACCTTTTTGAAAAGGGTAACTAACTTTTTCAAAAGGGTAACTAACCTTTTCAAAAGGGTAACTACTTTCTTCGAAAAGGGTAACTACTCTTTTTGAAAAGGGTAACTAACCTTTTTGAAAAGGGTAACTAACCTTTTCAAAAGGGTAACTAACCTTTTCAAAAGGGTAAATACTCTTTTTGAAAAGGGTAACTACTCTTTTTGAAAAGGGTAACTAACCTTTTTGAAAAGGGTAACTAACCTTTTCAAAAGGGTAACTAACCTTTTCAAAAGGGTAACTGCTCTTTTTTTGTGTACCTTATTGTAAAGTGTTACCGTATAGTCTAATTAAATTATACATTTTAGCGAACCGTATCTCTTAAATGCAAACACTGCTTAGTTGTCTCATCCTGACCACATGAAACGAACAACAATTCATATAAGCCTATATATCATGACATCACACAACACCAAGCGCTTGGTCCTGCTGCAGCATTGTGAAAGGGCCTCTTTTTGCCAGGCACCTTGCCCAGGGGCTCAGAAAACTCAGTCTAGCTCAGAGTCAAGCTGAATGTTAGCTTCCTCAGAAAAAATGTACTTATTTTACTTATTTAAAACGGTCACATTGTGCCAAAAAGTGATTGTGTGCCATAAAATGATTAAAGTCCACCATGTTAAAGCTATTGGCCAGTTACACTGTAAGTAGGGAGGGGGATCATTAATTTCTATTCATATTGATACCATTATAAAGACTCCACAATCCAAATCTGTATCGATACTTTTCTATTATTTTGTTTAAAGATAACTGGTATTATTGCTTTAATTGCTTATAAGATGAGCATAGTTCAGGATAGGACTTTAAGCATGTCATAATTCCATATTTAGGCCTACTATTTAGTTTATATTGCTGGGAAAACAAGTTTTTTACCCAAACTGTAGGCTATTATTCAAGCTTCCCGCGAAAAACTCAAATTTCTTATTTTCTTGATGTTACATTTGAACACATCATGATGTCATTTTATTGACCTTTGCCTAATAATCATTTTACTGAGCCGACCTGAACACATCACATTTGAACCGTTAGCGATTTTTTTTTAGCTAACTAGGTCTTATCCTGCAGATTTTAATATGGATTTAAAAACTATCCGATTTTTTAACTGCGGGACTTGCTACAGAGTCTCTCGTTTGTTGATCACCGCTGCATTGAATGAATGATGAGACGGTGCTGAGCCCGTCTGCAGCGGCAGCGGCTCAGCAGACAAGAGTTTTTTTTTTTTTTGGGAGACGGAGCGGGTTGAAGGAGTTTCTTCAAGACAGTCGAAGGTAGAACACTTTTACAGTCCATGATGCGGTCCAGTGATGGAATAATACGCTGAAGTAGGCCTAATTAGATGAAGATGACCCGACTCGATATTTAAAATTACATAATGTGACCTAGCCTACTACTACTCCATAGCGGTATCGATAAGCTCAAACGTTATTGATTTCTGGGTTTTGAATATAGCAGAACCAGGTCCGTAGGATAGAGCCGGCTTTCGGAACGTAGACAGCGAAACTGCGCGCACACAGGCTGTGTGTGTGTGTGTAGTGTGTGTAAGAGAGAGAGAGATAGAGAGATCGAGTGCGAAAAAGCGACCGTGATGCTGCTGGCTGCCGCGCGCAGCTGCTCAATTGCGAATATAGCCGATCTATTTTGTGTGAGTTAGCGGGAACATTTTTTTTTTGCAGACTATAAAACACATGAATACATAGCCTAGACTACAGACAAACCCTCTAAAATCCACTTGCCCGTTCGGGCAACCAAAAAGCAATCTCAACTTGCCCAAACATTATTGTCAGTTGCCCCGGGAAAGCGGGAAACCGTTAGTGTCAACCACTGAATGTGTCATACACATGCGCATGTACAGACGCCGGCAATGCATGAGTAAACAGATGCACACACACACCCAAACCACAGTCGAATGAAGCCACCATGCACGTCTTTGTCTGCAAAGCAGTTTTGTTGTCAGAGAAAATAGCTGAGCCGATGTTGTTGCTGTTGTAATTATGCTTGGGCTCACAGGGAGCCGCTGGTTAAGCTCTTACAAGCCGAAGAGTGAACGCTGAAGGGAAACACAGACATCAGAACAAGTAGACACTGTCACATCGTAGTGTTGTCACATGGAGATGCAGAGAGAGGGTGTTGGGGGAAATCACCGGCAGCACCATGCAAAGTCATTAAAGCAAGCCACAGAGCCAGTGAAAACAGCAAAATAGAATTGTCTGTGGAATATCCAACACTTGTTGGTTTTATGTAATGTCACAGCTACTTCAGACTGTTTTGCAGGGGCAATTTTGCATGACAGATGTTCCCCTTGAATTGAAATTGAAATTAGATGGACTCAAAATATGCAGGAATTTTGTCGATAGTTTCCATGAAAACATTAACTTTGGAGGGTGTTAAATAGCGGAACAAATCCTTTCTTTCTTTTTTGTCGAAAAAAAAGAGGAAAGGTTTTTATTCCATTGTTTTTTTCTGACGTGCATACTTTGCATTCCAGCTAAGGGAAGGATTTAGTCCAAGGCAGGGCTCTGATATCTGTTTTGAATATACACACACATGCTAACACAAGATGGAGACATAAACAAGGCTCCCACATACAACACACACACACACACACACACACACACACACACACACACACACACACACACACACACACACACACACACACACACACACGTCATAGTCCAATCTTCAGCTATGTTTTGTAATACAACTGTGAAAGAAGTACATTTCTCCAATAGACCATACTGTTTATATTTTACTTTTCAAATAAAAGGTATATATAGATAGACAGACAGACAGACAGACAGACAGACAGACAGATAGATAGATAGATAGATATATAGATAGATAGATTGCTAGCTGCTTTTTAGCTCATCGTTGTGGTTCCAGTCAGCACACAAGGTATGCGGTTCAGTTCAAGAAAAAAATGCCCATTCAAGGTGAGTGCATACTACAAATCTTATTGCAAACAAATTCAGAAAACCGGTGAAGCAATTTGCACATCTATCAAGCTAAGAACCCCATTTATAGGGATATAGGGCTCCCTGTTAGGCGCTCCAGTATGTTAATTGCTTTAATGATGTATATGATTCTCACAAATCAACTTTGAAATTCCACTAAAAAATCCAGAAATACATAATGACATATTAATAATATAAAAGTGACACACAATCCTGCAAATGTTTCCCCCTTTATATAATTAATTAATAACAAAAAACCCTGTCTACAATATCGTTTCTAGAAAGGAGTTTGGTAGAACTGAAATTAATTTAAATGCCTGTGTTTACTTGTTAAAAATCCTTCTGCTACATTCACATTTATGCCAGCCGGGGTAATTTATACATATTGGATCAGTGGGTTTCTAATTGGTCAAACTCCCAGTCTGTGCAGGAGATTATCACTGGGAATTATCCAGTAATTAATCAGAATTATATTTTGGCTTCCTCAGCCCTACTTGGCACTGTATAGTCAAAATGTGGCGTCTGTCAGTTGCTCTGTACTTGACTTTATACTGTATTGACTGTGTCACTTCTGCAAGGCAATTACATTTTAGTGTGACTGCCATTGTGACCTTGTCAGTTAGAGTAGAGGGTGTACAGACACAGCTGCTACTGTGTCCTCCACCAATCTATATGTGTAATTAAGGATCAGAGCTGGTGATTACCTGTCTGTGATCAATAACACATCCAGTCATATCCTTTCTACCTCAGGCATCAGAAACACACATGCGCAGACACACATACACATTCTGTAGCAGTCTATCTTGACTTGGCAAGTTATGTTTTCAAAGTGTATACACTATTGAAAATCAGATGTGAATCACAGCTTTTACTGTATATAGGTTATACGTATACCTTTGAAACTAGCTTGGTCCATCTATGTTTGCAATAGACAGAATATTAATAATCCTCTACAGTTAATTGCAAATTACATAGTATATCACTTGTATTCAGTCCAAGCTGTTTTGCCATGCATGATTGATCTGTTTTTAAAGGTAAAAAAAGGGAACTATTTCAGATGTGTGACCGGGCATAATAACCTTCATCATGTTCCACTTTATTTCATAAATAGATTGTTTATTTTCCCCCGAGGGCTTCTGGCTCAGACCAACACTCATTAGAGCTTCTCCATGCAGGATGTCAATTATTAATTCTCTCATTCATGACCGTCTATTAGAATGCATGGTTCATAGCACACAGGAGAGACTGTGGCAGGCTTTGTGAATACATTTCAGAGAACAAACAGATTTTCAATAAAGGGAACTTTTGCCCTTTGAAAAAGCCTTTCATAACACTGCCCCTTGTTGCGTGCTGCTGGAAAATAAAGACGGGATGTTATGTGGCTCATTTTCTCATTGGTGGCAACCTATTGAATTTGAAAGGCGCACAGAAACAGTGAGGAGCCTGTCTCAGTCACACGGGGAATCACACAACAACGCATAAACAAGCCACTTTGCTCCCTTTGCTGATGGAAGGCCAGACACATAAAGATGATTGGGCAGCTCCCAGATGTGTATACAAAAATATGTAGGAGTTAAGTAAAAGGAGCATCCTATGTAGCTCCCTAAGATAAACATATATACGGTAAGTTATCTATGACAGTTGTAACGAAAGATACAGCAAGGTAAAATCTAAGCTAAATGTTCACCCTCATTACAAGAGTAGTCATATCTAAAACATACAGTATGGGGCAGTTCAATTTCATTGGTTCGTTGGTTGCTGCTTTATTGGCCAAACCCAGTTACAAACTTTTACATATAACCTCTGCTCAACACAGTACAAACAAAACCCTGTCTATTTGGTTATTTTACAGTTTATCACTAATGCCTATGGATTTCATATTCACCATTGTTCTCTTTGTGTCACCTAGCTGTTGTCAATATGCAGTGAAGATCTGCCCAGACAATGTTACGTTGAATATATCATTTATTGAACTGATGAAGTTGGACAAGTTTGACTATGTCATGAGACAGCCAATAAACCGGCATGGCATTTTTGCAATGCAACTGCAGCTCATTCATTTACAGTAGATGCTTTAATTTCAGTTCTTACTGCAAAACAAATCGGATGAGTGTGTATGGGCAGCATTTTCTCAATGTCTGGTGGCGCTTCTGAAAGCTTAAGATTTTATTACAGATGGATAATTGGAAGATACAAGCATCTGTCAAACACACCAGGAGAGACTGTTGTAGGGTACTCAAAGTCAAAGACTTAAAGCCAGAGAGCAGATATGTCTTGAGCAGGACAGCCCCAGATGTGGATTCTTCTTTGAAGAGTGTTCTTTGATAGCTCTAAAAGGGATTACAACGGTTTTAATGTAGTCATTTGTGCCATCATAGTGTGCAGGCTTTTTTGCACACCAAAACACAAGTTCAGGAGGGATTCCTTACACATGCCTTCACATGCTACATGCTGGTAAGTGAGCACATACAGTATGTGTGCATGTATTACCATGCATCCTTTTTTCCCTGGTAACAGCAGCTTGGATTTCCAGAGATGTACTCTTCTGTAGAAGGTGTACTGTAGGTGTGAGATCTTAATATGCAGCGCCCAACTGTAGACCCTCTCATTAAAGAGTCACTGCACATGAATGACAGCTCCAAGTAATCTGCTGAGACATATTGACACGGGGAGACCGTAAGAGATGAAGCGAGAGAAGCAAGCGCTAGAGAACCCTGCATGATTTGAGTGTATAAATTTGATTAGATCACTAGACTTTTAAATATCAAAGAAGCAGACAGTGAGTCAGGAGAAGAGAGGCTCTCCAGGCAAACGAAGACTCATCATTCTAACACAGCTCTAAGATTACACAGAGGCACATTGAGAGGGAGAAAAGAGGAAAATGAACCTGAACAGTGAAGCAAACGAGACACGTTTCTCTCCAAGAGAGATTGGGAAGGATTGCTTTTCAAATTGTTGTGGGATGTTGGGGTCTGGAGAAATCCAATTAGCAGTTCTATCGTTTCCAATGAGAGGTTTCTTCAATAATGCAGAGCTGGTCAGCTTCGGTCAAATAAACCGGCTGTCAGTTCTCAGCACCGGTGGGAACATCTCACAATAAAGCATTCATCCTGAAACCATCTCGATCCATTCTCATAATGGCCATGAGTGCAAAGAGCAGCAGTTTACGGTTCCCCATGGTAAGAAAACCTATTGCTTACCTCACCTAACTCCTAGTTAAATCCTTCTCCGCATCTGTATCACTCTCTAAAATAATCATGGCCCCTCACCATTTTTTATTTTCACCATTTTATCCATAAACTTCCATTTGTCTCTATCTCACCTGGTAATGGTAAAATAGAATGGGAAAGAGTGAGCAGCCAGTGCCATTAAAAGATCAATTTAGAGCAAATGGGAGACACAACAATAAACTGCTCAGATGTATTCAGCCAGCACATATCTTTCCCAGAAAACGCTGACATTTGGCCATTGTTGTCTACTTGTTGCTTTAATATTTTAAAGGAAACACACATAATGCTACTTGCTAATTGCTTCAGGACAACTACATTTATGTTGTTCTTATATTTAATCAGAACTACATGATAATATTTATATGCTTCCTTTCAGACACTTCAAACAGACAAAATCAATGCAACTATCTTCTGAGTGAGATAGCTTTCTTTATCAAGAAGTGATCACATGTATCATTATTGTTTTATCTATGTGTGTGAATCATTTATAAACTATGACTGGACTATTTACACTAAATCATTGATCATTTCATGAGAGAGGCGTGCAATAAAAAAAGGCAACGTCCATGTTTACTTATAGCAACAGTGTTCCCACGTCTCAACCCCCTTTCCCCCAATTGCAATATTAAATTCAGTGACAACTTTCGATAGGAGGTTGTGTCCTTTCTACGTAGTGAGGAAAAAGCTACATTTGTGGATATCAGGTGTTAAATGGTCCAATCAAGCTTTCATGCAAGATTACAGTTCATGTCCAGCCTCAGACCTATTTTTTTTGTAACAACCATGAACTTTCCTAAACATGAACTAGGTGATTTATAACACTGTTTCTATTTCAGTCCTCACGTCAAGCCTTGAATAAAAATAAAATAATAAAAAACACTCTATTTACTGAGACTTTTCCATCACTTTGTCACATTACTTACAAATCGACTATTTTCTGTCCTCTTTTACATGATGACAACATTATGTCTGTGTGTCTGTGTCTGTGTGTGTGTGTGTGTGTGTGTGTGTGTGTGTGTGTGTGTGTGTGTGTGTGTGTGTGTGTGTGTGTGTGTGTGAGAGAGAGATTAATCCTTTGGAAGAAAACTCATTCATAGTTGGCAAAAGGTGTTTGGTGGCACCATATACCCAGCACTGGGATTTCCCTAAAGGTGCACACACACACACACACACACACACACACACACACACACACACACACACACACACACACACACACACACACACACACACACACACACACACACACACACACACACACACATATATATACACACACACACACATGCAGGCAGGTTCAACATACACACATAATATTCTGGGATTAAAGGGGTTAGAAGCACTACTGTAATATAAACACATCCCGTGCATACACACACACACACACACACACAGATCCTGGGACAGTTGGATCGCTATGAAAGCAGCTCTCATGGCATCTTTTCATGCACTCTTTAAGTTATGTGTGTGCATTTGTCTGTGTGTGTGTTATATATTTGGAAATACCTTCTGCTCTTTTTATTAACCTACATTTACAGATGCATGTGAGTATCTTTGGTTATGTGCACGGGTGCTTGTGCACACACATGCGCGTACGAGTGGGCACAACGCAAACAAATGTAATAGATAGGCCCTGCAACTCTTTTTTTAAAGTGTATGGGTCTACGTGGTCACTTGAGTTACATTTGATGGGGATGCACAATGCCAGATGTGAACTGGAATCTATCCCTACTCATTTGTTGTCTCTACAGAACTGAGGAAAAAGAAGAAAAAAGATTCTTAGTTTGATCATTTCCTCGTAGTACATCAAAGCAACAACCAAACACAGATTAAGTCAATCTGTTCATCATATTGATTTCAGATTGTCCCTCCTTGAGGCCCATGTGTTAATGCTGAGAAACGTGTGTGTATGTGTGTGTGTGTGTGTGTTTACAGCAATGTGAGTCACGGCCATGGAAGCAGATGGGTCGTAATCAGAGCAGACCTCTCTTTGAGTGAAACCATTGCTCATGTATGTTAATGAATTTGTATGTCCTGCCTCATTGACTGTACATTTGTCCTTATGCATAAGAGTGTACCTTGACAATGCATTTTGACATTCAACACATAAAGTCATTTTGCAGCAAGTTAATTAAACTAACAGAGGGCATTAAGCGTCAGTCTGCTCATGAAGCTGTAAAGTACAACAGCTAAGGGCTACACATTCAACAGTTTACTGAGTCACAGGACATTAACTTCCATTTAGAAATGCATCTACCTTTAAGGCTATTTGTGTTTATTTACTGAGCTGACAAACACTGTTGACAAAATACATGTATTTTTCACAAACTGTATCTCTCACTCTCTAACCCACCTGTTAACATATTTCACTATGTCTGCCCCAAAATAGCACCTTCTACTAAATTGTGAAGCTTCTACTGTTTACTACTATATCACATGCTCATATGTTTCTCTCTCATCCCTCTCTCTGTGTACCTGCCATACTTTGCTTGTATCTTCTCTTTCTGTCTCCATCCCAGCTATCTTTCACATTCATCACAGTTGCTCGCTTTTTTTCTGGAAGAAAATGTTGCAAGATCCTCAATATGTCAAGTATGGCCAGCTCAAGAATGAAAACATTCAGCTGAGATATTGCTGCGGTCATACCACCAACTTGCTCATATATCCAAACAGTCTTTTATGCGGAAAATGAGACTACAGCCTTATATAATTTGCACTGGCTCTGTGTCCCCTGCGGTCCACCCTCAAGTTGTTGTTGATAAGGAGTTTTCTTGTTTCACAAGTCGCAAGTCAATTCTATTCATTTAACAAACGTGTTAACCTGTCACAAAGTGCTTCAAAGACACTGAAACAGATCTACAAACAGATAAGGACAGATTTAAGATAATAAAATGGCAGCAGAACAGCTATATCACAAGCTGCAGGGATAACACTTGCTTTTAATAATTTTTATACTTTAATTTGATTGCTTCAGGCAATTTCCTGCAAAAAAAGAACAACTTTAAAAAATATATTTCTACAGAGAGCATTGGCTAAGCACACACTGGTTAATAGACTTTATGAAATAGCGGCTTCACATATGATATTTTATTAATTATAAGTACAATAAACAAGACATTAGCATATTTAGTTATAAAGCCATCTTAATGTTCTAGTACAAATGAAAGACAATTTACTAATTCTAAAAAGTGTTAAATTGTTTAAAATATTTAAATATTTAAAATATATTTAAAATATTTATTTTTCATATTGAATACTTAATGAATCAGCACAACAGTATATTACATATTACTTAGCTCTATTTTTTTTTTACAAAGTACATTACATATAGTTGCTGAAATTGTCATGAGCTGCCAAATACACCTTCATTAAAGTACATGTATTTATTGATTTACCACTCCAAATCAAATGTGAAAAGCCTCAGACTGCCGTACCATTTTATGTTCACATTATAATCTATTTTCCATTTAAGAGAAATACCGTATCTATTTTACCTCGTTGAATATATAAAGTAGTTATGAAAGATTTCTGTGAAAATAAATAGTTCAAAACCACTTACTGTCGTTGATGCTGCTTTGCACAAAGGAACATTTGTTTACCAAAACTATCCCCCACCAAAATGATGATATAGCTGATCAGAGAGCAATCTAAAATTAATTTTAAAATGGTCGGCATTTCATTTTTTCACTTTACTTTTGCACTGGAATTTTGCCATCTTAACATATTTGTTTTTATTTCAATTGTCTCAATCTGCTATTTCCACTGCTGATAAAATAAAATGAAGGTGGACTTAATTTAATCTGTGAGCAATGATAAAACATCACATTCAAAATGTACACGGCAACTTGAGTTCCCCGAAACAAATGTGTTTTACGTCCATATTAATCTGATTCAGCATTTAGAGTGTTGGTTTAACCTTTTTCCAGGGGGAAAGTTCAACTAGAGAAAATACCTGTGAATATTTAGACTTGCAATTACTTAATTTACTTTGATTAGTTAATTTTTAATTTATAGTCGTGAAGGAGTTAGTGTGTTATTGCACACGTGTGTTCATTCATATGTGCAGGTGTGTGTGTGTGCTCCCAATAACGATGTTTCTATTGATGAATCCTCCAGTCAAGTGGAACCCTACCCACAGTGCCATTGGCTTTGGGGGCGCCATGGCAACGCTGTAAGTAGGATAAATGACATCAAAGCTACCTGCCATTGCCACAGCTGTGTAGTGGGGGGTAGGAGAGATAGGCAGCGGGACAAAGACTGACGGAGTGCATCAGTGAGAGAAAGAGTGAATTTGCGTACAGAGGAGAGAAGGATGGAGACAGATGCTGAGAGAATAAAACAGGAGTGATGCTGTGCTGCAGTGGCGGAGTGATGGAGGGAAGAAGACGGATGAGAGAGTGGAGATAGAAAGGTGATCAAGGGAAAAGGTTGTCTATAGGAGTCAGAAGGGGAAGCAGGTGATGGATACTATCCAGATGAAATTGTAATGACGTCACTGGGGAAATGAAAATATATTGTATAATTATTCACATGGTGACAATTGGTGGCACTGGTGCAAGGCACATGAGATCAGCTAAACCCAGTGTCATTAACAATATGCTGGCTCCATTTACACCTTCTGTTAACATGCATGTTGTATTCAGAACATGTCGAAAAGAGATGTAGCTGTATTGTGCTTCAACCCTGCCTTTTTAGATAATATGGTTATGTTCTAGTTGTTTTCTTTTCCAAATATGTTTTGGTGAATACTTAATTTCAGTGTGGGATGTGTGATACTCATATCCTGCTGAGTTTGGGAGGAAGCTCCATGTAGAAAGTGCACAACTTTGTTCACTTGATGCAATAATCTGGAGGCTGCATCCCACAAGGTCGCAGAGGGGTTAGGTGGTTATGGTTAGGTTCAAACTCTGAACGATAAAAGCAAAGCATTCACAGAGATACAGACAGACAGAGAGACAGATGGACATAGAGAGAGAGAGAGAGAGAGAGCTTGTAGGTTTGTGAGGAACAAAAGCACTGGGTTGAAGAAATGCATGAAAAAACCCTAGATGAATGTTAATACAGGTAAAATAAGGGCAGTGTCAGTCACGGTATAACAGGCCCTCACATTTAGTGCAAAGTGACAGAGAAGGAAGTATAATAGACTGCAGCTCAGCAAACACTTTGATGTTAAGTAGATGTCAAAGGGACGGTCTGTGCCAACACCGAGTGTCTCTGCAAATATAGTATCATAATGAAAGCTGAGACTGCGACCAAAGTCGCTCATATCTGCCAAATGGACTGCTTTGTGATGTCAGCCCTGCTGCATATCACTTCAAAACAGTCCCCAAAGCTATTTTATTGAGATTGTTTTTTTAACCTTACCCTGTAACACAAGACCAACACAACATTAAGAATGATGTTGGAACTGCACGTTCCTTTCAGTCTGATGTTTGCTGAGGGACTGTACCGATCATTCTCCATAAATAAAGAATTAAACATATTGAGGAGGTAGATTGTGTTGCAGTCGAACTATCTATCTATCTATCTATCTATCTATCTATCTATCTATCTATCTATCTATCTATCTATCTATCTATCTATCTATCTATCTATCTATCTATCTATCTATCTATCTATCTATCTATCTGTCTGACTGTCTTTACATCCATCCATCCATCCATCCATCTATTTGTATATCTATCAGATTGAACAAAGCAAACAATTAAAGAGCTTAACTTTTTTTGTTATTTTGAGGTTCAATACAAAGTATTATATCATAATATTCAATGAGTCTTGATACAGATCTCATGACACTGAGCCAACTCCTGTACCCATCATTCCTCTCTGCCTCCCCAGATGGTTATCTGACGTCAGTGTGCTGCTTTGCAAAATAATCCTTCACCTTGGCAGTCTCCTTACAGTGAACAGGTAATGGATACACAGGCAGGTGAATGCACTGCAAGTCAGTTCATATTGGATTCACTCACACACACACACACACACACACACACACACACACACACACACACACACACACACATCTCAGAGTCTGTTAATGTTGCAGACAAAAGAGATGCCGATCGATTGTTGGCAAGGCCAGACATGAGAAAAGCACTATAGTCAGGAAATAATGCCCCACACACACACACACACACACACACACACACACACCCTGCTCTGCTGCTCACAGAATGAGTTAAACGCTGATGGAGGCAGCAGTATGAAGGTGAATGCTTTGTGATTAGAAAGCCCTGATGATAGAGGAAATGTTCAGAGACATTCTGCTGGCAGTTACCAGCTCGCCGGCCAGGAGGTTCATTTATCAAAGACTCTTACCAGGGTCTCTGTCAGTGTTCTCAGGGTCTGCAATAAAACTTAATGTTATGGAGCCAAGTGGGAGGGTGCCAGGTTGGCACACTGCAGGTTTTTGAAGTCCAACATAACAGATACCAACACTGACACCGGATCAAAAACTCTGACACGAATGTCTGTTCCGGCCGTGAGCTGGCAAGAGAAGGCCCGCATTGGTAGTAAAGTCTCAGTTGGGAGAGGAGAGCATCAGACTTTTTAATGTGAGGGAGGATTTTCTCTGTGGTCTTGAATTGTGTTTAGGATGTGACTCAGGAGCTGATGCCTCTGACGTCCCTCAGGTGGAAATGAATCAACAAAAAGGACATGTTCTTAGTGAGAATAAGCAAACTGAGATCATATTGTTATTGTGTCTAGCCTGAGAGACATGGCAGACAGTTAAAATCCATCATACCTCCTGTAGTTCCCATCGATTGTATAATACAGGTTTGTTTTCAGATGCAAAGTTTGTTTAAGTTTATATTGGTTTAAAAATAAGTCCATTAAAAAAGGTAAAATGTTTGTGTCTGTCAATATATGCACACTGACACAGCATATGAATGAATGTGCATAAGAATAGACCATAGAGCAAATTGTTATAAATTACAAGCATACTAAAAATATGTGCCAGCAGCAAGACCATAACATTTAATTTGCTCCGTAAAATGACGATAGACACAGGGGTTCGAACACATATTTCTCTGACTGCCCTCCAACACGTCTCAGCAGGGGTACCAAGCACCGGCACACACACACCAAGGCACCCTACTCAGTGTAACCACCCACCCACCAACTGTGACTTACAGCCCCCCACAGGCACAGTCACACAGTCACACACATACATTTTGGGTTTGAGGCCAAACAAAGTTGAGATTTATGAAATAATCCATTTCAGAGTCAAAACGAACTCTCTTGCATTGATTTTTCTCTAGTGCTATGTTTAAAAACAAAACAAAATGTTTTAAATATTTAATATGTTATGTCAATTTTGAAAGCCTATGCACAATAACTTTCTTTGTATATTCTATTTATACCCTTTGAAAGAATTTCACAATGTTTTAAAGTCCTCTGGTTCATAATATGCAACAAAAAAAAACATAGAAACTATCAAATCATTGTTGTTCACTTCACCTCTGTTCATTTTTTCAAACACTTTCCTCTTGTTTATAAGGTAAAATATATAGTCACAGAAATATTGCCATAATTGTCATATGCCTAAATATGTCATATGCCTAAATATAAGTGTTGAATGGTGTTGAACCAATCCATCATGTTCAGTTTCACCTCCGTCTTTAAAGTTAAAGTTTTACTGATGTTGCTATTCAGACAGAGAAAACACTGAAAACAATGGAGGCAACATAAGAGGAGGACAATTTAGAGAAAAGTCCAAATGCCGACAGGAATAAAACAATAGTGTTTATTGAACTCAGTACCTTGGAATTAAGTGATTTCTTTCATAGTTCAAAAGCATTTATTTTGAGTTATTTCAATATTTTATAGATTTAAGATAACTCACTGCATACACGCTGCTTTTTGTTTAGTGGAAAATCTCTCCACTCTTCTCTCTCGCTCTCTCTCTCTCCAGGAAAATAAATTGTGCCGGAAGCAAAACCGTGAAATCAATTTGTTTAGTTATATGACAATACACCCTGTGGTTAAAACCTATTTCTCTTTGCGGTCAGTCGGACGGTTCTGCTCTGTGATGCACCTCGGGAGGTGAACAGAGAAAACTCACACGCATGTACGCACGCGCACACACACACACACACACACACACACACACACTGGGAATAGTAAACACTAAAATCCATGTTCACAGCAGGATCTGAATGGACTGTGCTTGCCCAACTAAAACTATTAGTCTTTAATGGGGAAAACCAATATGAACAGGCCTAGCACTCCCATTGAATGGCTCAGAATGGTGCCTCGACACACACAGTGAATACTGACTGTCAGCATGCTGACTTTATTAGCAATGTGGCTCCATGCTGGTTATGGAAATAGGATTTACTGCAGGAGAGGGTTTAGCATGCTAGCATGAGCTTTATTATAGAAGTCAATTGAAGTCAAATTGTTCAAGGGGACACAGTGTGTGTGTGTGTGTGTGTGTGTTACAGCTCTAGCATCAACACAGGAGTTTTATAATTGCATTCAACTCCTAGGGTGTGTAAGTCTTTGTGTGTGTGTGTGTGTGTGTGTGTGTGTGTGTGTGTGTGTGTGTGTGTGTGTGTGTGTGTGTGTGTGTGTGTGTGTGTGGTAGGTGGAGAGGGATGTTAGTAAATATGTTTTGTATGCATGTCTATCGTCTGGAAAATATTTTCTAATATTAAATATTCCCATACTAATTGCGGCCAATCTCCTTTGTGCAATACTTGACATATGACATTTGCATCTTCAGTGTCTGAGTATGTGAAAACACATGAACCGGTTGAGGATGACATGTCACAAAGCATCATTAGCAAATGCTAATTCAAAGCATCTGAAGTTGTGTTTGTGAAGTAACTCACAGTAACGAGCAATGGCTTACATATTTTTACTTTTAAGTGAGAACATTTTACATGCCAATTTAACACTGATTATATTCCATAGTTGAGCTGTGTGTTTGATTTTGAACTGGGGATTCAAATTCCCTCTCTGTGTCCTCAAAGTGTCCATGAACAAGACACTAAAGGACATATTTATGTACATGCATTTCATGCAATGTGAGCACACACTTAAAGGTAGCAGCTAATGACATGCTCAATGAATTAATGCACCTTTTAGTTCACATTGTGTAGGTCAGAGAGCCCTGAATAAATCATAGCATTTTGGCAACATGAAGCTCCTATTGCACCAATCAACATTTTTATATGAACGATGGATCAAATAACTACGTGTCTTTTAACTTTGGTCTTCTGGCCGGTTGACTAGCTTGTGAACATAGTAAAGCATGTTTCTGACAGATATTTCCATCAGGAGTTGGTAGAGACCAAAAACAGTCAGGACAATTTGTAAAAAGTCTACTGTAATTACATTAGTCATGTTGCCAGAAATAAGTCCAAATGAATTCAAATGTTGCTCTGTGTTTGCTCGATGTCAAAAGGCAACTGTTTAACTTAACTTAGCTTAAAGACATCCATAACAAGGTGATAATATGACAATGGTGTGTAAAACTGTATCTGTCCCAACAGATACATTAATTCCACTCTAAAGAGTAGATTAAATGTGTCAAAGTACGATGCGTATGCCACTGCAACCAACCACAGACTGTTAAAGGCAGCAGACCCAGTTGGTGCAACAAGTCCTACAGATGATCTCATGAGCAGGGATGAGGATGGAGGATCATTCACCTTACTGTGGTAATTATTGTACTGTGGCCTATTTTATTCTGGATGAGCTCCTCTTCAGCCTCACATAAGCCATCAATAATCAAACAAGCTCAATGTTAATAGTGAGATTTTGAGACTTTTAAAATAGTTTGAAATTAAATGAAAACAAGCTTTTAAAATTGAGAAAAACAAGACCAATGAGCCAATTATGCGGCGCTGTGTGTGGAAGTTGAACTGTGTTCTGTTTGGCGTGCACTGCCTTTGAAACTCCTGAACGTTTTAAATAAACATAGGGTACAATACACCACACTTCACTTTATCACTTTGACACATTTTAATTAACACCTGTTAATTACCACCTGACTTGCTTCCCAGCATATCTCCACTAGCTTGGGATTTTCAAGACCTGCATCTCATTGAGGGGTTGTCTAAGTGCACTGAAATGTCTTTCCAGCTCGGGCTGAAGACACAGAAACAACGAACAGCACCCTGACAACAATGTGAACCTGATCAAACAGACCTCTACCTGCTCCGGATTGGTGAACATCAGCAGATCCAGAACTGAACCACTAGGTGTACTTAAAGATGTACGGGGATGGCTGGGCTCTACACTACCACTTTTCGAACAAGACAGTGCCTTTGAAAGTATTATATTTTATAATCTTATCATTGCATGCAGGTCTTTCTGGCTAAATTACTCCGATAACCTGACTGAGGCTCTCATTTCACCATATGCAAACAATATGCTTTATGTCAGCCTGCATCACCCTGTTCACACATTTTTGCAATCCTTACCATTTTTTTCTAACATCTTTTGATATTGCATAGCTATTGCATTACTTTTATCAATAATGTATACTGCTTACACTTAAAACTAAAATCATGTTTTTGTGCTGTCAGTTGTTGACCTTGCAGTTCTCCAACTTGTCTTTTACACAGTTAAATTCAGGAAAACAAATTGGCCGGCAAACAATCCATGTGATATGCTGCCATTCAGTTCAAATTGTTCCCTAACTATAGCATATCTGCAGTTTTCCAGCCATTCGTACAACAACTTTGATTATTAGAGATTTGGTTGAAAAGAACACATCATTTTGGTTTTAAAGTGAAATGCCTCAACAACTATTGGATAGATAAACATTGCATTTGCTGCAGACCTTTTTTTAGTTCTAATTGGCAAATGTTAGCATGCTAACATGCTAAACTAATATGGTGGCAGTGGTTAAAGCTGGGGTGGAGGATTTGGGGAGAAAATGGCAGTTGGGATAGAGATTCGAATCCAAATACCTCAACTGCTCCAATTGTTCTCTTTGGTCCCTCCCCTATGGTCCCTCCCTGAATGGACAGTCCCAACAGCCAATAAGAACAGAGAATCGGAGCCTCGCTCTGATTGGTCAAAGTGTACAGCTCATGTTAATTTTGACCAATCAGAAATCACATACCCCAGCTTTAAGACTGTATCTGTGACACATTAGCATGTTAACTTTGTCATTGTGAGTATTTAGCTCAATGCACCAAGATTGTTTGGATGTTGTTTGATGCAGCCAGATACATATTTGAAAATAATATGAAAGTGTATTCTTTTATTTTTTGAGGCACTAAAGTGTACTATTAGTTTGACGATCCTCCTCCTCGGTTTATTCAATTCACAGCTACAAAGTGCAGACAGGAAACTACAACAGAAGATATCATCCTGTGGTTCTTTCAAATATTATTTTGATAGATTGTCTGGCCTACAATTTAGTTTATTATTGCTTTCTACCAGTGACCAGAACATTACTTATGTGTTTTTGAAGATGAGGCTTGCAAAACTCAAACAGGGTCACCAAGACTGATAAACATAAAGCTACTCATACATGTATTGTTAAGAAAAAAGGTTGCATATTGTAGCTTCTATTTACACTGATAACAAGCAATGTCATGGCTCTTGTCAAGTTGCCACTGCTATTTTATTTATTCACTCAGTGTATGCCTTGGCACAATGTTTTAGTTTATTTCATTTGACAGAGGCTGACAGACAGAGGGTCAGTGTCAGCAGACACAGTGACAATGAAATGACAGCTGGGTAAGTTGTGGAAGATAACATGGAGTCCTTGGGGGGAACTTTAAGGGTAAATGTCAAGTGGGTGCTATTTATGAATTGGCAACTGTCCCACATGCTTGAAATTCACATGATTTCAGTACAATTGCTTGGCTTAGTTAGTTAGGACAATTTAAATCTTCAATTTGATTGAAGGACTGCATCTGAAAATTTGCAAATTTTTTGTTTATCCAAAACGCAGCGGAGAAAGTTTGGCACAAAGAGAGCACAGAGCTGACAGTTTGTATTGTTGTGGAAGGACAGTGTTAGAGGCGGTGTTGTTTTTAGTCTGTCAACAGGTCAATCAACTCTAATCCGTGTCTGGGCATTGTGGCCAGTGGCGATTCTAGGGGGGGAGGGGGGAGGGCTCCTTGGGGGGCCATGCTATCTTGCTAACTACAAATAAAAGTTTGTAGTTAGCAAGTGTAACATGTTCTTAGTAAGGGCAGAATTTCATAAATAAAGGTTTATTTTTTTAGCAAGATATTTGGTCAAAAGCTAGTGGTAATCCGTCCCTCTGTCAGGTTGTTAGGCATCTGGCTGCTAGCAAGTTATGTTTTGCTAATTTTACTATTCATCTGAACTGAAATAAATGGTGACCTGTTCCTTTATTCTCTTCTCCAGAATGCACCAGAATGCTTCGATTACGTGTTAATAGTAGATTTTGTTTGGACATGACAATGTCATTGGACGAACCAGATGCATTGTTTACAGTGTGTTAGCATAAATGCTAGTTTACAACAGGAGGCTTTTTAAAAACAACAAAAGAAACTAAACAAGACAGAAACAAGATCAAATACTGATAAAAAACTGATAATTAAAAGAGTAAAAATGCAGTATACAATAGAGTACAGAGCAGCAATATAATGAGTCAAATATATATATATATAAGCTACGTTGAGTAAAACAAAGGCAGCATGATCAAACAATAAACCAGTTGTAAATGATTTGTGTGGGCACTGTTGATTTGATTTGAGCCGTTGTTTAAGTTCTCTGTTAAAAGTGTTGCTGTTAGTCTCTAGTTTTAGACTAGTGGGCAAGGGGTTCCACAGTGTTGCCCCCTTTGCAGAGAAAACAGACTGACCGAAAGATGTCTTGTGCATGGGAACAAGACAATCACCATTGATGGAGGCTTGTGTATTTGCCCGACGAGAGCTCTGACGTCTGATGGCCAATTCAGACAACAGTGGTGACACATGGTTATTTACACACTTGAAAAACAATTTAAGATTACTCAAATTAATAAAGTTATCAAAGGTGAAAAGTTTTTTTTAGAATGCCACAGTGATGCCATCTCATGGGTTTCCGGTCCATGACTTTTATTGTCTGTTTGTATATTGAAAAGATAGGTTGCTGTAGAATAAGCTTGTGACCATGATGTGATACAGTATGACAAATGAGAAAAAATCATAGCGTGCATAAATAATTTGGCCGTTTGACATGACAAGTCCCTTCTTATGAAACGGAAACAGTTTAGATTTAGTTTGACCTTCTTTGCAACATACTTAACCTGCGTAACACATTTTAAATTCTTATCCAGGATGATGCCCAGATATTTTACTTCATTTACTGATTTGATCCGTACCTCAAAAACATCGGTGATAGGCCTATTACGGATGGAGAAGCACATAGAGACGGTTTTCTTCACATTAATGGTCAACTGAGACAGCTCAAGCCATTTTGAAATGCTGAGTAATGCTTGTGTCAGGTGCTCACCTGCTAAGCTGGGTGTTTTACTGGACACATGGATAACAGTGGCAAACATTTGACAGTTGGACACCGGACAGAATTTTGGTAGGTCATTGATATACATAGAAAACAACAGTGGACCAAGTACAGACCCTTGCGGTACTCCCATGCTGCTGGCACGCAGATGGGACCTGACCCCATTGACCCTGACACATTGCTCTCTCCCCTCCAGGTAAGATGTAAACCACTGCAGACAACACATCTTATGGGGGGGATGCCCCCAGACCCCCTTCAGGGGTTTAGTTTTCTGACAAACATTGCAATGGATACTAACATGATTTTGGCATTTGGGATTATAAATCATCTTTGAATTGGTGGTACAGCATATCACATGCTATTCATTCAGGGGTTGCGATGGCCACCCCACACTAGCTCTGTGGCCCACCTTGGCCACCCCAGTAAAAAATTCCTAGAAACGCCACTGATTGTGGCTTCTCACTGGGGCTCAGGAGCACACTCCATATGTAATAGGTTACAACACAGCTCATGACCTTGCTTTTCATCTTAACTCTGTTTGTTGCCGCTCTCATCTACATGAAACAAATGGAAATATCCATATGATAGTCAGAGCAAAGCGGAGCACGAGTCAGGAGAAGGCAAGGTGAGGGGCAGCCCTGTGAAACAAGTGTCTCTCGGTTCACATTTACCTCTCTTTATCTCTGCCCTCTATAGTTTTCAGATTGTGTTAAAGCCTGGGGAAGAGACCGGAGTCCCAGTTTGGTGGTGAGAGGAGTAATCATGTGAAGCTGTTCTCTACTGCTCATGCACAAATGAGATAGGTCAATATAAACAAGATGGGCAGAAGCTAAATGGGTACATGGCTCATTACATCATTCCTGTTTTGTAGTTTGGAAGGAAAGGACGGTAATTGCAATGCTTTGCACATTGAGAACAAAGCATGTCATTAAAAATGTTGGATGAACAAATTTAGTTGGAAAAAAAAGTGTAAAAGAGCTTTAGCAAAAGTATGTTTGGAAATTTGGAAGCCGAAATGTCCATGACCTATAAGAGACCCAGATGAAAGAAAAAACTTGAATGATGTAGATTTGGGACTTTTGATCCTAAATGTATTCGCTTTTAACTATGGTGACTCAAATTCAGAGACTACACAGTGAAAGGCAACAACCAAATGACTGTTGTGTCTGATTTGATTTCAGTCATCTTTATTCAGCATGTGTGCATGTTTGAAGTGGGCAGCCCGTCGGTGTGCTGATGGGAGCTTTGATCTTCACTGCTTTGACCTTATCTGCCCATTCTGACTTTTGGACTGACATGGATAGATGCTCATTACTCTCCCACTGTGATCACAGCCCCGCATCATTTTGGTTACATGTGGCAAAGCGGCGTATATGAAAATGTCTGTAAAAGTGCAACAACCATCATCAACAGGTTTTATGAGAATGGCTGGATTTATTTTTAACCTTTGACGTCATTAGGGCATTTATTATCAAATGATTGTTTCAAAGCCACTTGAATCAAAATGACCTGTGTATGAGTCATGAATTTGCAGTAGCAGAACTATACAATTACTGTATGCAGGTGGCTGCAGAGGAACATCACCTCATGTGAGAGAAAAGAGGCTTAATAATCATCTTCACACTTTAATTTCACCTTCACATCTCGATCTGTTAGCCTAGCTCGTTTTATGCCGTGTAAAAAAGTAATTGCATCGTGTGAGTGCGGAGAGAGAGAAAGGACAGAAAAGCACACATACAGAGAGGAGAGAAACAGTAGTCAGGGGTCTGAAGGAGCAGTTGTGGAAAAAAATTGTTGAAAGGTGAAAGAATAAGAGACAAACTCGGATTGGACAGCGTATAGTCGCAAAGACACAGAAATCAAAGATAGAACAGAACATGATTAATGAGACCTTTACAAGTTATCACTTGTTTTTCTATTATTTGACAACAGTGAAAGATGATGGATGAAATAAAAAGAGATAGATGTGTAGTGAAGGGGAGAGAATGGTGTCCCTGCAGGCGCCAAATAAAGAAGTAATGTATTATTATACTTCAGCAGCAGCACACTCTGCAGTGAGTTAGTACGTGTTAACAGTATAGTGTTTGTCTGTGTGAGTGTGCGGCGGAGAACATGCTTTTGTGCGTGGAAAATCTTGCTTTGTTCAAAATGTCAACTTACATTTGAAGATACAAATGTAATAGCAGTCCATCCGCTGAGCGTTCCTGTACATCTTTTGGGATACCTGAAAATCTATTTGTAAGTGAAAATCTATTTGTTGGAAGCGAAAGCGTATATATGCCAGCTGCTTTTCTGTTTTTTGTTTGTGTGTCCTCTCTCTGTCCATGGGGCCTATTACTTTGCCAGGATGTTAATTATTCTGCTAATGCTTAAAGTGCAGCTCCCTTTGAAGATGCTCTCATCATCAAAATAACACTTTAATCAACGGTGTGTCCCCACTCGTTTACAACTCTCCGAGTGGCTAATTAACCAAAATTCGAAGTGAGACAGCAGGGACGTGTGCACATATGGGTGGTCACAGAGGAATATGCTGCATGGCGACAATGCAAGCTGACAATACACAATGAGAAGTGGCCATGTGCAATCGTTTAATGTTCTCATCCTCACACCTTTAAATGAGATGAATCATGTGCTTGTTTTAGATATGATCTAATGATCACAAATACATGCAGAACAAATACCAGCCGGATGACATTACTACAAAACAAATGGCAAGCCTTATCATAGAAATTGCATGAATGTGCAGACATTGCATAGTGTTTTCACACTGTGTGGGTAAAGTGCTTCTGCACAAATGTCTTCTGTCAGGCCATTAAAGTATGATGGCTTCAGGAGTGGAGTTCATTACGCTGAGCTGGGTAAAACTCAGGACATTCAGCTCCTAAACAGCACCACACATCAGATTTTTTTTTTTTAAATGGAGCTGAATTAAAGGGATCTGCGCAGATTTTGAGATAAATGTGTTACTAGTTTCATTATTGGTGGTGAAGCTAAATATAATCACATCATATATACACACACACACACACACACACACACACACACACACAATTTATCAAAATCAAATCCATTTGATTTTGTTAAATTGTTATGAAACACTCTCCTTAACTCTTTGTAATTCTGTTTTGCTGTTTGAAGTGATGTATTGGTGTTTTGCATCATCAATTCAGCCTGGCTATCCTTCAGCTCTTGCAATTCGGGAGACAGTAAAGAGAAAATAAAAAAACTGCCAAAAGAAACAATATGATTTACACAAAACAATGTTGAGCACTGGAAGATCCCAAGAGAGATACAGTATGTGTGCGCATGTGTTCAACTGTGTTAAAAAAAGAAGACTGTGCTGCCAGTTTTCGGCCTACATGATTAATTGTCCACATTTCAAATTTTACATTTTAAAATTGTATGTCTCTGTGTAGCTCAGTTAGATACAAAATGCAGCCACATTGCCAGGTTCATAGGCATGAAGCCCCTTTGGCTTTTTATGGTAAAAAGGGATGACCTCTATTGTACAGTAAGTCATTCATATTCAATTAATCTGTCTTTAAATTCAGGAGTTTACCATATTTTATCATTTTTGTGGGCTAGTTAAGATGCCGGATTCTGTAAGTATTATAAACGTTTAAGTTGTTACTGCCAGTACACTAATGAATAAAGTTGTTTCAAACTAAATAAACATCATGTTTTCAGTAAACCTATATTAGACTAAATGTATGTGTCTCATTCCAAACCTTTTTTCCACATACTACATACATCCATGCGTGCAGTCAGTCCTTTAGTTACTGTCAGTTTGTATGGCAATTCTTTTTTCAAAGGAGTAACATACATTGCTGCATACAAACTGTAATTCTGTTTGCAAATGTAAAACCTTTACTTTTTTTTTGACAATATCAATGCAGCAGTTTCCAGATCAGCAACTGTAACCAAGACAGTTTATGAGAGGGGTTTTACTATCAAGTAATTACTGCCTATCTGTCTGCTGGGGAACAAAGACAGCCTCATATTGAAGCTACAGCACTTCAAAACCTGTTTACTGGTCAGACATAAGAGGATGTATGATTATCAGAAGATTTGCCCATTGAGAAGAAACGTCTCCCCAAGCCAAATCAATGATAACGGATTATGTGCTACAAGATGAAAAAAAACACAGTGATTTAACGGTAGGGATTTTAGACATCAGAATTTGATTTCTTATCATGGGGATTACGAAAAAAGCATTTTCATCAAGTGCTCTGTGGCACTACAGGGAGTTGTGGAAAGTGTGAGAAAATTACCTGACTGACAGTCTTGTATTTTGAGATGCTGTGGTAAGATAAGGCTGTAATTATGAAAAGTAAAACCCACAAAAAAAGTATTGAGTATTTATCAACACTTTTCTACATATGAAAAAGCCCAGTCTAACTACAAGCAAGAATCATCTGAAAGCAGTTTTTGCAACACTATTATTATTTATTTCTCGAACTGCCTTGGGCTGCAGTTTGAAAGAAAGGTTCAGGTCCTAGTTTATTTAGGCAGAAATGATGCATCTGACTCTCCAAGATGCAAATGCAATGTTTATATCTTTACTTCTCCCACCCATCCTGAACTACATCTTGGTGCATTATGCTTCTGGACTGCAGCGTGTTTAGGGACTACCAATGTAATGGAAAAAACATAATCTGCATATGTATCTTGCTAAAAGAGATGCATGTGTTGAAGTGTGAAGTGTATGTAAAGTGAAATGGCAGCTATTAGCCTAAACGTATGAAACATTGTACATTGTATGAAGCAATTTTAAAACCACCTCAATAGCTTTTCCTATTCAAGACCCATGATGAAGGGAAAATGACAAAACTTACAACACTGATTTATGTATACATGTGTTTTTGCAGACAGAGTAACAGTGATTGATGTGAATATGCTTATACATGTGTGTATGTTTCTGTGTATTTAAGAACTGGGCATTAGTGTGTGTGTGTGCGTGAGCGTGTGTGTGTGTGTGTGTGTGTGTGTGTGTGTGTGTGTGTGTGTGTGTGTGTAATATACTGTCACTAGATGTTGACACAAAACTCTAAGCAAATAACATCATTGTTTGAAGTAGATACAAAGAGAGTAGGAAGAAGTGACCCGCAGACAACTGTACGTTATTCGCAGCAGAGAAAGAATGAGAGAGAGAGAGAGAAAAAAGAAAAGAAAGAAAGAAAGAAAGAAAGAAAGAAAGAAAGAAAGAAAGAAAGAAAGAAAGAAAGAAAGAAAGAAAGAAAGAAAGAAAGAAAGAAAGAAAGAAAGAAAGAAAGAGGTGGCCTCGATAGAACAGAGAAAAAGTGCTGGAAGGATTTTTGTAATGGTGCTTGTTGAGGCTATTTATCTGACTGAAGCCAAATGTAATCGTTGCTTCCCCTCCCCTTCCCCTTGTCTCCATTATCAGTGTTTGATGCAATTAATTCTACCGCAGGGCCAGCTTGCCAACATCAGATAATCTTGTGAGCAAACACCCAGGGAAATATACCATGACCCCGAAAAGATAGACTGAGAGAAAGACAGAGACGGAACAATCAGAAGAGCAAAAAAGGTTAAGACACGTGACGGGTAAACTGAAAACTGTGGAGAGATGGGGTGAAAGAAATATGGAAAAAAAGAAAAAGAGGAGAAAGGGGAGCTGAGAATGAATGGAAGAAGCACAAGAACCAATGACAGAAAGCAGAGGAGAGAATATGGGAAGCGCGGAAGAGAGGGGGCAGATATCCAGATCTGATATATGATTTTTACATTTCATCCATGAGTAACAGACCGTTGTAAACATTATGGACACACAGCCAGAAGGGGCTGTTTGTGCGTGTGTGTGTGTGTGTGTGTGTGTTGCTATGCCAGTCTTGGTTTCATATACATTTTTATTACACTGTATATTCATGAAACTGTATAGACGACATTTCATACTTAACTTCTACTTTAAATCGTGCCCTAAAGGCTTTGTCAGTAAAAGCTATATGTACACTGGGGGCAGTAGAACTCCACAAAATGCTGCCAGACACACAACCCTATATTAGTAAATGGTACACATGTTTCCGGATTGATTTTAGAATTATTTTACTTGTTTTTAAAGCACTACATTGTTTAGCACCTTTGTACTTATCTGAGTACTTTAAAGTTTTTTTTTTATAAAGGTTTACTTTATTACTCACAAATGTGTTCAACCGTCTGAATATATCATTATCTCTATATGGCATTAAAATGTGGATACTGAAAAGATTTTTTTTCTTAGCTTTTAGTCCATTTGTTCCTAATAGGTGAAGGAATACAAAAACCTACTTCTATTGTGATTAGGTTTCTTACTCACGGACTTAAAATGCAAAGAGCACCCCCGCACATGTCACATGAATTAACAATTGTCTTAAATTGACGGTACTACTGTTTCTCACAAAGAGAGGAAAAACAATGGATGAGTCAACATGTACGCAGTGTAGATATTAAGTTCAGTAAAGAGGCTTCTGTTGTATGGCCTTGCAAGTTAAAAACCTTTGTGTTTGCTTAAGCATGCACGGATGTTTGCAGAGCACTGTGCACATCAGTCATTCATAGCCAAGCATTTGGTGCATCGCATACACTCTTTTATGCTAAAAGAAAATGTGCATGCCCATATTTTTTTGTCTATCTATGTTTTATGGAAATTCTCTACTCTATGAATAGCTGCAAGCAATACGTGTGATAGACATAATCATTATCTAACTGGCCCATTAAACTTCCCCAAGAGAACACTTCAAAGGTTGACAACACATATTTTAGCTCTCAGTCAGACATGCAACACAATTTATGTTTTGTCTGGAACGGCAGAACATTCCCAAGTGAATATCATTATTATTTTCTTTTGTTAGCATCGTGAAATAATGCAATCTAAACTGAGGGGCCTGGAAAAATCCACACACTGTCAATGTATTACCAAGGTTCATGTTATTAGTAATGTCTGCACATGTGACGTTTCAACCCACACAATAGTCACAGCATAATCAGTATTCTGGAAAATGATCAATATGTTCCTTAAGCTAAAGAGAAGCAAGTCTTTGATCTAGGAAGTTTGTGTGAACTTTCACATTTCTGTGAACTTCATTTTAAAATAGTCCGACAATGGTCATAAGGCAATCATCCTGCAGGATAATGGTTTCAGGATGTATGGCCCAAATACTAAAAAGGGGGGGTTGATAAGAAAGCAGAAGAGGGTGATGAAAAAATTAACTATATGGGTAAGGGAAAAGGCGATGAGTGGAAACATTTATGTTTCTCATGCTGCATACAGTATTCACTAAAACGTCAGCCCTCTGGAAATACTCATAGGTTTGTCCGTTCTGCAGTTAATTTTTTTTACAGGAAATACTCTCCAAATGGGAAGGATTTGGTTAATTCTCTGCTCTGTTTATCAATTTAGTCCCGAGTGATATTTCAAATATTCATCAAGTATTAAAAAAAGAAAACACTCAAATGAAGCAAATGAAAGCTGGTAACAAACCAAGATGTCGTGATGCCATAATGACGCCTTCTATTTCTTATACAGTATGTCCTCTTGAAACTCTTAACATGTCCTGTCTCATCTGCCCTCCAGTTTTAGTTAATCCTTGGTTGATCATCTGATCCACCAAGCTACTGTCTCCAATGTACCTTCACTTTGCTGACTGTATATTATTGTCTTCTGCTGAACATAGTTGTTCAGTACAATGCCATTAAACTACAGAGACACCCAAACAACCCAAACCCAAGGACACTGTGATTCGGCCCACTGTCCTCATTTACTTTCTGCAGTATATTACCTGTCTGCCATTTCAGTCCGTTAACATGTTTTTACTTGTTTAAGTGTCCTGTATGCATGTTGGAATTTGCATCACTTTGAAGATATTCGGAATACCCTTAATAATAATAATAATAATAATAATAATAATAATAATAATAATAATAATAATAATAATAATAATAATAATAATAATTTGAATTTATATAGCGCCTTTCAAGGTACCCAAGGTCGCTTCACAAAAAAGGGGGGGGAGTACAGTGTTTGTGTACACAGGGGGGTGGGGGCGGGTTAGAGGTCATAGGCCTCTGAGAAGAGGTGTACCTTCAGGAGCTTCTTGAAGGACTCCACTGAAGTGGCACAGCGGATATGGAGGGGGAGCAGATTCCACAGAGTGGGGGCAGACGCACAAAAGGCCCTGTCCCCAAAGGTCTTGAGTCTGGTGCGGGGGGTTGCCAGCTGGTCCTTAGCAGAGGACCTGAGGGACCGCAGGGGGGTGTAAGGATGGAGGAGTTCAGAGAGGTAATGGGGGGCCAGAGCATGCAGGGACTTGTAGGTGAGTAGGAGGATTTTGAACTTGATCCGGGACTTAACTGGTAACCAGTGGAGTTTAATGATCAACCACACCATAATATGCTTATGTTGTACCATGTATTAAACGTTTGCAATTGCTCCTCCATTTTAGGAATACAGCTACAAAACTATTGTACACATTTGATGTAAAATGTTGCACTAACTCTGAATATTGCTCTACAAAAGAGTACTTGTTTGTAACTAGATATCAGGTGATGGAACACATACTTCCCATGAATTAAATGACAGTTAACACCCCAGCTAGCCTGGAGAGCTTTTGTGACAGCGTCTCCCCTGCTGTTGGCTCGCTAGCTATTTCAGTTGACCAACTCTCACATCTCAAGGATAAAACAATGTGTGGGTCTTGAATATTTGCACAGGATCTGCATCCTCATCAGCACAGCAAAGAGGACAATGTACTGGTGAAGTCAGATTGGGTGCTGCATCTTAATATTCCACACCATTTCTTAGCTGTTGGGGGAAGTTGTTTATAGCATTATCGCAATTTGGTAAATTGGCACATTAAGATCATGTTTGTTATTCCTTTTTAAATGTTCTTCAAAGGAACTTCACACTGCAGGATATAATGCAGTTTGTGTGTGTGTGTGTGTGTGTGTGTGTGTGTGTGTGTGTGTGTGTGTGTGTGTGTGTGTGTGTGTGTGTTTGTGCTGGCATGTAACCCTCCGACGGAAATATATATATTTTTTGTATTACCATATGGAGGCCATGCTCATAAGCCTGTTCATGAATGAGTGTGTTTGTCAGTCTCAGTCCAATCTTTTGTAAACATGTTTTATTCTACGCCACTTTATCTAAACTTGTATACTTGTGCATTGGAGTCAGTGTGTAAAGGCCTCCAAGCCCTGCCGCTGTGTGTGTGTGTGTGTGTGTGTGTGTGTGTGTGTGTGTGTGCGTGTGTATGCTAGTTGGTACGCTAACCTTTCCAGAGCGACATTGTCTCGCGGGTTTTTAATTGTCCCTCGTCTTTATAAAGCACTTGACCTTCTCTGCTCTGTCTTAATGATTTGCTGCTACTGCAATGGACTGCTCATTCTGAATATCAGTGAGGAGGGCATGTGGGGAGAAGAGGAGGAGAAGGCAGATAGACAGAAAGAGTAAGGTGTCAATTTGCTGCGGCTCAAATAGGCAGTTAATGCAGTCACAGCGGTGGGAAGGAGACATCAAACCCTTTGGCAATATGAGCAAATATGTTTACTAAACTGTACACAAGCAATAATGTGATCATGTGTCATCTAGCATCTCTAAGCCTTTGGAAAAGGATATTCCACGCACTCATCTTTTTTCAGAGAACACATTAACTTTGGGAATTTGTTTTTCATATGGTTGTACTCGACTTTCAGAGAGTCAGGTATGTGCCTGAGGGAATGACGGATGCAGAATATGAAAGAGCCTTTTTTCCTTGTCAGTCCAAGTTGTTCTTTGATTGTTTGTGCATTTGTACTTTGAGCATGTCTCACAGCCCATTATTAGTTCTGCTTTGTATCAATGTACTGTACATCTTTGCAGTCACATTAACACATTCTACAAACAGTTCACCTGATGTAACCCAGCAAGATCTGATACTGTGAGTGAAACTATAGATTCAATGTTTGAATTGGTTTGGCAATATGAATTCAATAAATAAGTTTAACTTAGTGGTTTCGTATGAAACAGTAAATAATAAAAAGGTGCATGGACAATTTAAAAGTCAATATACTGTACATGGTATCTATGAATATTTCGTCTCACCGAAAATTACAGTGAATCTCATTAGCATTCCAAAAAAGTTAATTTTGCTATTCACTTCATTTTCTTTGCACACAACATTCTCAAGACAAAGTTAACATTGCTCTATAGATTCCTGCCTCTGCACAACAAACATTTTGATCCCCCTGTTGCCGTATGATGTTGATGGTGTCCTGAAATAGTGACCGAGATGCTACAGTTAGCAGTCGCAGCCACCGCATGAGGCTGTTGTCATCAAATGAGAATATGAAAGAATAACTTCATGGCTTGTCAGAAAAAAGCTTATTTTCATTGAAGAAAGAAGTAACTGAAGGAGGAATATTCAATCAAATGTAGCAGAAACTTGTAGCATCCATCAGACTCATTTGCACATTTTTGACATTTTGTTTGTCAGCGTGACAGAACAGAGAGCTTACTCTGATGGGTGTTATTAGAGGCCTTCCCCCTATTTCCTTTGGGTCTTCTCAGAGATGAGAAAACCTGAGAGTGTGACTCAGCCTAATTAAAAGAGACTTGTGAAGGTAGGTGGCATCTTGATAACCTTTAATCTTGTGACAGATTTGAATTAACACTCAATCCTGTAACACATAGATGAGGTGGCTGGTGAATAGTGGTTGTCGGGGTCCTGTATTCATCACACAGCAGCTTAACCGTGTCTATTGTCGCCATTATTTGGAATAGGAAATAGTTTTCTTTATGAATGCTTTTCTTACCCTATGATTATTAAGTTATTGGTTTGTCAGGTCTCAATTTACTTATATTCAGTGCCAACACAGTTGAATATACGTCTACCATGTCTGACTTTTATAAAGGGAACCCCGATTATTTTCCTGTCACAGACCAGCAACATTTTTTTTTCTTTTTTCTAACCACACACTTTGCCTAAGCATTTTAGCTGCCTAATGCTAATCATGCAAACTGATGTGTTTTAGATCATTACAATTATCCACACTCTAACCACAACTGATTTGCCATGACCACACTTTATAAATCTTTCAGCATTTCAGCACATTTTTCTCGTGGTGAGGCCAATGTCAGTTTATGTGATCTGAACGTTGTGTGCCCTCAGTATGTACTTGTGTAATCATGTTAATAGTATGTTACCCAGTGGTGTTGGCAGGGTTCAGGCTCTCACTTGAAAGTAAAAGAGAAAGGAGAGGTAGGGAAACATTAATAATCCATATTCAGTGGCTGCTCATGGGTGATAATCACAACTCCTGGCACTGGCATACTTATTATTCAGCATATCACAGAAGGGACAGACTTTAAGGACCTGTTAAAGCATCAACTGAATATAAATCAGGGATGGTTGTTTTTATTCAAAGGACCTCATTGTACCTTGGACGGAAATGTTTTTTGTGATGACCGCGAGGACTGAACCCTTAACCCATGCTTTCCTCTTGAAGCGCAGGTCTTTTACACAGATGGCTTCACATCATACACCAATACTCCCGTAACCACCACTTGTTATAAAATATTTATACATCCACATTGATAAACAGAAACTGTATTTAACATCCAAAGTCCCCACCTTATAATTGCAGGCAAGAACTAAGAAATATAGTAAAATTAGACAGACTTTTTTTCTGGTAAATTAAAGAGGAACACAAAACGGGAAAGACGTGTAAAGCTCTGCATATTCAATACAAACACACAGGTTTTAGTATGCAATGAAACGCATAGCTTTGACACAAGATACAGCCGTGTATGACCCGATGGAGAATCTAAGCACCTTGATGAATCTGAAATGAGTTATCATTTGTAAAATGTGATGGATGCCTTGATCCACAGCGCCCCTAAACATAAGTGGTAGGTGCCCTGCAATCAAACCCTGACCTCAAATGCTTGAGAATAAATTGAAGTGTTGTCTAATGGAAAGTTCACTGTGATAAATGGGAGCAAAGTTCAAGATCCATATTCAATATGTGTGTGTGTTAATAATAAAGACATATTCCCGAGTGTGAAAAGGATTTGAAAAAAAAATGGTGTGACAGAATTTGTGCATAGGCATCTCATGACAGTAATGGCAGTCTCAGACTACACAATATCATCCCTATTATAGCTTGATTCTGAATTCCGAAGAGTGTGGAGCGGTGAACAACAGAGAACAACAATCGATCGTTTTAAGTCCTATAGTGTCATAATGGACAGCAACCTACGATGCATTTAGGACGACTCACGACATTCTGAGAGAAAGTGTTACGGTGTGGCAGACAGGCAGGCAGGAAAGCAGGACCCAAATGCAAGACGTATCAAATAAGGTGATTTATTAGCTCAAAAAGGCAACCAAAAAACGCCAACAGGCAAAAAGGCAAAAAGTTAAACAAAGTCCAGGAGTCCAGGGGCCTCATTTATAAAGCTTGCGGCGCACAAAAACCTTGCGTAGACGGAAAGAAATGTGCGGGAAAATGTGCGGTGGCAAACGTTGGTATTTATAAAAACATTATTTGCGGAGAAGTGTGCGTATTCCTACGCCAACTTTCGACCATGCGTAGAGCTACCGCAAGGTTTTCCTGACTCGGGGAATCAGCGACACTCAATGGCAACACCACGAAATAAAGCTCAGTCATCAGAAAAACACAGACAAATGATGCTTGGCACCCAATATATTTAGTCAATAAAATGTATAAGCTTACCTATAGTTGCGAATATATGGCTACTGTAGTCTATGGCATGCAGTTGTGATGTAGGTTGAATTACTTATCAAGTAGCCTAGGTCTACATATTTTGGTTATTTTATAAATTGAATCTTTTAGCGCTACTCTATAATAATATCCTATACGTCGGGAGGTGTTTCCGTGAGTGCCCAGCGGGAGAGCAAATTTTAAGAGGTGAGTAAAAAGTAGTTTTGTACAAAGTTAAGCCCAACAGATATTAATTAAATTGTATATTTCGTTAGATAAAATCATGTTATGAATTTAGCAAATCATTACACGCATCTCTTTCCCATAACAATTCACCCTGGAAGATTAAACTATAATCTGACGTTGTTGGAAATGTGTTGATCTCACGGGAGATAAACAATTCTCTCGAATAGACTATAGGCATTATTTCACTTGTCACACCATATTTTATATAGGCCTACATATAGCCTAGTACTACAGGTGGGCCTACGCTAATACGTGATATTGCATACAGTACAAAGTTGGGCGAAACTGCTTTACAAAGACTACAACGACTGCCAATCATGATATGTGATAAGCGCACGGGTGTGTGTGTGTGTGTCAGTTTCTGCAGCACGTACGTCACGGGCTTTCTTCCTTCACAGTCGCTTTCTTTGCGGCCGATTGCCTCCCTTTTTTCCTCATGTCAGTCAAAATTCCGTGCTTATTAAGTGCGTCATCATATTCAGGAGCTATTTAGCATTCGCCATGTATGGTAGAATGTGGGATGAAATTGGGAGGTGAAGTGGGAGGACACGGGGTGGAGATCGTCTGTGCACAATTCACCGCAGGTGGGTATTTATAAAGGGAAGTTTGCGTGAAACTGTGCGCCGCAAAGTTTTATAAATCTGAATTTTTTTTTCCGCAGCACATTTTTGGCTTTCTGCGGACGTAATGTTTTAGGATGGTTTCTACGCACACCGTTATAAATGAGGCCCCAGGAGCACATGAAACAAGGAACAGAGGGAACACACAAGACAAAGGTTGCGTTCCGAATCGCATACTCTTTCTTTTTTCTATTCTACATACTACATCCGACGATAAAAAGAATCTAGTTAGGATGCAGTAGACATACTATTGGGACATACTTTTCTCTCTTATTTCATCATAACATTGCGCCTTGATCTTGCCTCTTGCTTTTATATCCGTCGCATCCCCGTTTGTTTTCATAACATGGACCTATAGGCTTCGTCGATGTTACGTCACTTCACGTGCGCACTGGCTTGTGGGTCAGAATCGCCCAAATAGGATGCACTTTTCAACACTAACAATCTTGGCCGCATGAAGTAGACCATCCGGGTATTCTAACCATCCTAAATCTGGCCACAAGAATCGGGACATCCTAAATCTTTTTTCTACATACTATATAGTAGAAAGTATGCGATTCGGAACGCAACCAAAGACTCACCGACACTGACAAACCATATTGTACAGACAAGGAACAAAGGAACACAAGGAGTATATATACTAGACACAAGACAGGGTAGACAACGAGGGACAGGTGCCACACATTAGGGGAGGGAGCAGCAATCACACAGGCGGGAAACTTGACAGTACATGGGGAGGAACAAGACAGACATACCAAAATAAAACAGGAAACACGCGGGGAACACCAAAACAAGACAAGACAAAGACAGACTATGACAGAAAGTCTAGCATGTTATTAGATGTTTGATTTACCTCCCACACCAGCTTGCGTTCATCCATGATTTTGACCAATAGAAGCACAGCTGACAGCGCTCTACCAGAAGAGATCAGGCCGCACAGAAATGTTAACAGGGCAAAGAGGAAAGGAGAGTAAAGTTGCCTGTGCCTCTTGCAAGCAACTCATTCCCGATGACAACATGCACGCCATGGAGAACAGGAGGCGGCTATCGGTGGGTGAGCATCGTGTGGTCTGTCATGTCTCACGGTCACAACACGGCACCATTTGATCGCTCTAAAATTGTCTCCTTATCTGACATTGTAACATACAAAAATATTGTGTTATCCGACATGAGAACAAGTGGAAGCTAACACACACACACACACACACACACACACAGACACACACACACACACACACACACACACACACACACACACACACCTGGCCTATGAATGTTTAGCAGTTATTAGTTTCATGTAAGGATATGCACACATCTGGCTAAGCATTTTAAAGCAACGTCCCATAGCTGCTGTTATCAATGGCTCTACACACCTGGACAGAGCATATCATTACAATGCACATCCCCATCAGCATTAGAACAGCATACTTTGTAAGTGCTTTGCTTCGTCTATAGCCCACAGTGTTACAGTTTTCATATACTTATTCTCCCTTTCACTTTTTTCAACAGAATAATGCAAGGTACAAAGCTTAATGTGTTCAGTAGTGGTGGCCAGCAACTGCCAGTTCATTGGCATCACTGCTTAAGTATTCCTTTTTTTTCTTAACAAATACACTCAACTGTAATACATGTGAGGCCCTTTTGGCAAGGAATTGCTTTAACTCAATTTGCATACACGTCTGGCTGAAACCCAGATGTGGGAGCTTGTGTAACTGAAGAGCAAATGAAAATTGCCCATGCCGTGGAGTCTGAGTGAATTGAGGTCCGTGGAGCGGCACAATAAGCTAATGTCCTGTCTAAACTGGAGCTAGCTCGTCCACTCAACAACGTCAAGTGGACACTCAGATTGTGTGTTCAGAAGTGGCCACTCAACTGCCTTTGTGTTTCAGTCAAAATTAGAAATTAACACAGTGAAAATGTAATTCAGAGGCACTTAAAGGAGCACACAGCGTTTTCATTAAACAACAGTGTTCAAACATAAGTACTGTACATGTGGTGTTGCTAGGATACAGTGTTGAGATGTGCAGATCAGCTGGTTGATACCTGATACAGATTGGAGCAGAAACAAAATTCTACCTACCCATCCAGTGATGTGAGGCCCCTTTACAAAAAGCTTCCATATTGTCAGTAAAATATATCTACGTCTTCTTAAAATACAAGCAGGGTATTTTTGTCTTTTAGATTAGAAGAGAGGTGACAAAGATCCCATGTCAGGCTTGAACTGTCAGGACATCTGGGGCCTGTTTCAGGTAGCTGGTTTTACATACTCTGGGTTTAATCATACGCGCTGAGTTGGTTAACTCAGAGCGCAGGGTTGATAAGCAACTCTGGGTTTTCGGTTTCAGAACAGGTGATCCGCGTTGGGTTAATCAACTCTGAGCATGTTCACTCTGGGTTGAGGGCGTGCCTGTTGACTATAAAGAGCCATCATCAATGGATCTCTGATAACATGATCAAACATGGACACAAAGAGAAGATCTACCTACTTCTCCCCCAGGGAATTGGAAATACTGATGACAGCATATGATGAGCAGAAAGAAGTTTTCGGGAAAAAGAGCAATACCGCGGCGGCAGCCAAAGCGCGAGAGAGAGCTTGGCAGGAGATTGCGGATCAAGTCAATGCGTGAGTATTAATAAAATAAAATAAAATAAGAGGAAAGTTTGATATATTCCACTTATTCAATATGTAAATTGTGTGTGTGTGTGTGTGTGTGTGTGTGTGTGTCAATTTACGCAGGAACAACCCGAGTAGCGCAAAGAGGACTTGGCTGCAAATGAAAATGAAATATAAAAATATAGTTCAAACAGGTAAACTAATGTTTAATTGAAATCAAAGCTATATTCAACATGTGATGGGCCTATATTCAAGCATTACATTTAAGTACATTTCTCAGCCACTGCCAATATATAGGATTTAGACATATTTGAAGGCTACACCTAGGCAAAATGCATTATATATATATATATATATATATATATATACTGAATATTAGGTTAACATTTTCCTCCATGTTAGCAAATCGAAAAAAAGCAGAGGCCCGGAAGACTGGAGGGGGTCCACCACCTGCAGCCCTCACAGAGGCTGAGGAGATGGCCCTCAGCCAACAGAGTGGGCGTCCTGTGGCTGAGAGCATCCCTGGGGGGAGCTCCTCTGATCCCCCCACCCCCCAGGATAGAAGTGCCTTTATAAGAGGTTGGTTATTCAAAATAATGAAATATGTACACACAACCCAGCGCGTTGCAAATTAGATGGGGCAATATTCTGGCTCAAGTAATAATTTCACTGTCTAATCATCTTCTTACAGTTACTGATGGCGTGATCGCCCTCCTAGAACCGGATGCCCTCACCAACCTCCATGCAATTGTAACAATTCTTCACCTTCCACAGATTATTAATAATGTCTTGGTAATTGCTGAACACAACTGTTAATGTCATTACAGGGAGATGATGAAGACACAGTATCTGCTGCATTTGAAAGGGAAGAGGAAAGGCCTATTGAGGTTAACACCTTTTAAAAATAACATCTCAAAGTTGATGATGGCGTTGTACAACTTAAAACTGACCTTCTTTCTCTCAAACAGGATGACATCGAATCAAATGAGAGGCCAACTGCACAGCTTACCTCTGTAAGATTCTCCCTGGAACTATAATGAAACGCTTTACTTGGCACTGGGAAATCCAATGTAATTTTTTGTATTCCTATAGCTTCCAGTCAAAGAGCTGTATAAAATCTATTTAGAAAAGCAAATACACAAAGCTGACATGGAAATGGACCAGATTCGGCAGCAAATGCAGAAAGGTGCTTTGGAGATCCAAATTTTGGAACACAAGTTAAAGGTGGGTGAGGTGCAAACTGGGATACTGTTCCCTGCTCTAAAAATATACACAATATGAATGACTTTTTTTTGTGCTTACAGGAAATAAAGAAATCATCATAAAAAGTAGATTGTCTTTATTAGAACACGGGCTGTGGTGGGACAAGTTATTTTGTTGAACAGTTTACTCAAAGGGTTTCACTTCAGTGAACATTGCAGACGATTATGCTGAGCATGTATGCATGTAGAGAAGACCAGCATCTGGTTAAGAGCAGTACCAGGGTATTTTCTGCCTTGCATTCTTAAAATGAGTTTCTTGATACCTAGCTGTCTGTGGTGACCAAATGGTGGGATAATACATGTCTATTTGCTGAGGCCATAATGTAAATTGACTCTGAGCCACAATGATAGAGCTGCATCTTGTTAGCATAAGTCTAATGTAGAAGGTGTCACCCCAGAGCCTGGGTCTGTCACACAAGTTGACTATCATACAGGAAGGCAAAAAAATGCCAAAGAAAACATTTAAGAAATAAAATACATTTAACTACATCGAAAACTCAACCAAAATGATTTTGGCAGATTCTATCTCTGACCACCCTTCCGTCCCGTGGATCTATGGCGTGGTGTGGGTTTTTGTGCTGCTCATCTGCGACTGGAGGTGGGCAACGTTCACCTCTCAAAATCGCAATATTGTGAAGAACCACACAGGCAATCACTATGTCACATGCCCTTTCTGGTGTGACCCGCAGCTTTTGGAGGCACTGGAACCTTGTCTTAGGATCCCGAAGGTGTTTTCGACCCTGGCTCTCGTCCTCGTATGCGCCAGGTTGTAGCGCTGCTGTGGTCCTGGCACGGGATCCGCGTACGGGGTCAAAAGGCAAGGCTGGCAGGGGTACCCTCTGTCACCTAATAGGTGACCGTCGAACTCTCCTACGATACAGGTGAAATATTAATCATCTGAACAAATATGGAATATAAATCCTTCAAATATAGGCTTAACTCACCACGGGCCAAGCGAGTGCTGAGATTAGACTCCCGAAATATGCGCGCGTCATGCACAGACCCCGGCCACTTCGCCTCCACTTGGGTGATGAGGTATGTGGCATCACATACGACCTTCAAATTGCAGAGGAGTAGAATTAGATACAGAGGCTGTTTTGTTAAGTGTCTTTAATTTAAAATGCTGAAGGTGTAGTCATACACCTGTACCTGCACATTGATGCTGTGGAAGGACTTCCTATTAACATAGTCTCCTTCATTTACTGAAGGAGCTTTAATAGGAATATGAGTTCCATCGATGCACCCGATGACACCCGGAAAACCTGCATTACAAATGTATTTATTTAATTAAATAGTGCACATTATTTATTAAATTAAAACGTTCAAAGAAACAATAGGCAACATTATTGCTACTGTTACCTGCAATTCCGTAGAACTCCTCCTTGATTAGTCGTATGGGTCGGTGACTTGGAAACATCACAAACGTGTAGAGTAAACGTTTCAGTGCCAGAGTCACATTTCTGACAGACCGACACACGGTTGCCTTTGAAATGTGCTCGGCGTCACCGACGTTGTATAGAAAGCTGCCGTTTGCAAAAAAACGGAGTGCCACACAAATCATCTGCATCGAACTTAAAGCATGCCCACGGTGCGTTTGGCAGTTAACATGTGGGCTGAGAAGTCGGTCTAAATAAATGATAGATCGCGCTGAAAAACGATAGCGCTCCAAAAGAAAATTATCAGGAAAAGAAAGTATATCTAACCGGGGTCTTAATATCCGTTCCTCACGGAGATTCCTTCTGAGGATCGCAGCCTCTACGTCCACAGGCTCTCTCACAAAAGGACATGCCATTTCTAACACTTCCTTCAGTCGGCGAGCTGCCTTCAGCCTTATATAGCCTAGAAAACAAACTCAGGGTAGGTCTAACCACCTATCCAGCAGGTTAGACCCACGGCGTATGTTGCCGCAGTAACTGACTCTCGGTTGCATTGAACCTGCTACCTGAAACGGAAAACCCAGAGTTTCCACCAACTCAGAACGAACAAACTCCGGGTTGCCTCAAAACCAGCTACCTGAAACAGGCCCCAGGACTCAAGTTGTCCTCTACCTAAATTCTGTTTATTTTGTGTGCCAAGCATTTGCCTTGGAGGTGAGACAGATGTCTAAAAAACATAACAGAAATTAGTTCACTGATGTTAATCGTTCACTGTGTGGAACATGGTGTGAATTCAAATAGTATTAGTTAGGACTAATTGTAAAAGTTACACAAAACTAACATGGGTAAGTTGGCTTCCTAATAATCCTGTTATTAGCAAACAAATCATTATTGTTGTCTGTAAATCTGTGGAGCTGTGATTGAAGCTGAATATGTATCTACAAAGTTACAACATATGTATGGCATGGCAGCATATTTACTTTATGTGTATTCAAAAGTGTACTGTCTCTAATATACCATATACTGTGCTGTGCTGTGTAACATCACATTCCCAGTTACCTTGACCACGGTGTTCTTTAGGCCCCACTCACACTAGGGCCGTTTGCCTGTTCCGTGCTGCAGGAAGATTCAGCACGATTCCTCCTCCCCCCTTCCCGACTAGAAAGGCAGCGGACGTTAACGGACAATGCATCCTTAATAAATTCACGTCAGGAACGCCGCCTGTGCGCTTGCTTGTGCGCTTGCTTGTGCGCGTGTCATCTCATTAGCATCTGTACTTTGGCCACGGCACACCTCTCCCAAATGTGCCGTGGCCAAGGGGCTGTTCCGTGCTGGAATACGGATGGCGTGGTCACACTAGCCAAACGTTCTAGACTTTAGTATGCAAATGAGCTCGGGCACGGGGCTGCGGCCCTAGTGTGAGTGGCCCCTAAGACTCCCTGTGGACACAGCACAACTTTTCAAGGGAAATATAATCTCTATAGGCTATATATAGAGTATATATATATATATATATATATATATCCTAGTGTCAAAGCTTGTATGTGCATTTAATTAATGCAAACACTTTGGTGTGTATTATGGAGTAGGCAGCTCTAAAAGTTATCTTGTTGGAATTGGAAAAGTGTGGGCGAGAGATGCACCTCAACACAAGTAATTAACTTGTTTGGGAGTAAACTATAACATTGAATGGTTCACTGAGTTTGGCCGTGTCTGAACTGCCATACTAGCGTCCTACATACTCATGCATACTCTCTACTCAAAGATCGATTGTGTATGCGAGCTGCGTCTAAACGTTCTCAGTTGAAGTATACTCAAGCAATGAAGAATTTCTTCTTCTTCTTATAAGATTCAGGCAGTTTAGACACTGTTAAGCTTATAACCGCCCTCTACAGGTTAGATATTGAACTAGATTTTTACAGTCCTGTGTTCATCATCTGTGTTTTAGACCTCTTGTTTTATAATAATGATGTTTTGAGGCGGAGGATCCCTCCGACGCTCTCTGTCCGGCTCATCAGCACTCAGCTGTCTGTGAGTTGAGCTGGACGAGCCGCGGTGTGTGGAACAGCGATCTGTTCTAATCTCTCTCCACTATCAGACTCACAACACTCATTTCACTTAGTGACTCTAATGTTGTTAGGTATTTATCTTCATCTCTTATCTATTGTAAGAGTTTATGAATGACTGCACGTACAGTTGTCAGATCGCGGAACCCCAAACAATGTTGTTGCCTAGCAACTTGCTCGAAAATATTTCATTTTCCTGGGCGGGTAGAATTGACCCAGTGCATTATGGGGCGGTTGAGTAGGAAAAGTATACAATCGATTCATACCCAAAATCTTCCCGGAAGTTAGTACTCATCCGGGAATTTCTCACATACCCAAACTCGCATACCCAACCGTCACATACTCAAATTGAAGTCAAAATGAGTATGAGTAGGACGTTAGTATGGCAGTTCAGACACGGCCTAAATGTGGCACCACTTGTGTGCACCAAAAACGTAAGCCCACCAGCAACAAAGGGAATCCTGGGAAACATTTAGTTCCTCCATCAAGTAAAAATAGGTTTGGCTTTCTAAAAGTCAATTAGGGACCTGTAATATTTTCTCTCAGTCAGCAACACAAGTTCATAAAACTACAAAAATAAACATACATTACGCGTACTTGTTCTATAGATTTGGCAATCTGTATAATTAAATTATTAGTATTTACATAATTCATCATTAGTTTAATCAGTAATGTAGTATTGTTGTTAGTTTTTCTAAAAAGATAAATGTTGGCATTGTATTAAGCAAGTGCATTTTTTCTTTTACAATTCCCATTGTGTTGTCAGTGCTCTAATTCATCAGTTGAAACCTTTTTTTATGAGTAGGTAAGTTGTTGAATGGGGAAAAGCTTGTTTGGGAGCAAAAAGTTTTCAAATCCACTTTACCCCTCTGACCTCCAGAAACATTTTGTTAAATTGAAGGGACATTTTTCTCTAACCGGGTGCTCTTTTCAGCAGGGAATCTGCCATTTTGCTCTCCTTGCCACAGAAAAGAGAAGGCTGAAAACGAAGGCAGACAGGTGAGTAGGGAGCTGGACTGATGTATTGGTTGGGACTCTCTGGTGCACCCACAGGGACCATTATGGAGCCTTGCAGAGTGCAGCTTCACCGGCTAATAGGCTGTTTTTGCACTCACATTATGGAATAATAGGTATGGTTGTAGCAAGACATCAGCGGGATGTTTTCCAGAAGTGGCTTTCAGCAATTATACTGTGCCAACCAACATTGGAAAATGGCTCTTAAGCAAGTCACTTAAACCAGCTGTTAATTAGGGTTCACTCAATATGTTGACCTCTCAATAGAATGACATGGGTTGGGTTTCAAGGACCTGATCCCAAACAGACTTAACATTGAGACCGAACTTTAGTACAGCTTTTAAACACTAACTGAATATAAAAGATTCTCCTATATTGTAAAACAAATACAACATATTTGTAATGTCTCAGCAGTGCATACTTATCTCATTAAATGACTTGTTATTGATTGACCCTGAGTTATCATCATTCTTAGCAATTATTGATGAGAACTGAGACTGAGAATGAAAATTCAGACTGTGTTTCCAGCGAATTATCGATTTAATAAAGGACCATATGAAGGTGAACAGCCATATTCTATAACACCCGTCACTGCTGACAGAATATGAACACTACATTACTGGATTGAAGCCTGAGTAATCTCATAATGGCATGAATCAATGCAGCTATCAGATTTGTGCTTCTTTAGCACTGCGTCACTCAAAACTGGCTGCCATGTTGGATATCACCATCCGGGAGACAGACTGATAGTAATAAATATAGAAATAAGCAATGAAGTTAAGATTCTGTTTACATGAGTGTGTGGTTATGTACTGTATATGTGTGATTTTGTCTTTATAAACAAAAACAAATGTGTGGCCGATCTTTGCTCAATGTGTTTGTTTGTATGTCCAAGGATGCTGTAACAGTATATACAAGGTTGTGGGCCAAAAAAAGTTGGCATGGCCCGTTAGCAAGCAGTCACATTTTTGCAAAACAGTGACTGCCAAATGTTTCCTGTTAATATTGTATTAATGCTTCCCAATTAGGACTTGTAATTAGCACGTTAATGCGACGTTTCATTATGATAAGCAGTACACATGTTGAGGGATAAAAATAAATACAAAAATGATGAATGACAAAGGACACAGTGAGCAGATGGAAATGCATACTGCTCACATTTGGCAGCAATGGTGACTGCAGCAGTTAGAACAACAAAAATGTCAATGATAATGACTTGTGTTCAACGAATGTGCTGTCCTTTTCTGAGATATTTATTTTATACTGTCCCTCTGTCTGACTTCACCCCATGTTGGGGATGGTCCTGTGTCAAATCTCCTGTGCTTTTCTTTGAAGTCTGTTGAACTTTCTTCCTCTTTCGCTTCCCTCCTCTCCACATTTCCTCCACCTCCCATCCTCTCCTCTCACTCTTCACCTTTCTCTCCTTCTCTGCCCCTTACTTTCATCCTCCACCCTGCTCTATTTTTCCCCTTTCCTTCTGCTCTTATCACCTCTCATGCCTTCCTTTCTACTGCTCCCCCTCGTTTCATCACCCTGTGCTAACCCCATGTAGCCGCCCAGCTAGGCTGCAGTGCTGTGCTGTGTACCCATGCATCACCGTGACCACCATGGCTGCACCTGCTGTTAAACTATTCCCAGGAGGGCTCACCTGTGAATGGAGGGCTCTGTTGAGAAGAAAGGAGACGTGCACAGAGAGAGAGTAATGGAAAAACAAGTTCCACCCCCCCTCGCGATACTTTAACAGCTGGAAGTTATTAGATACTGTGTTTTGTGGAAATGCAGTGTGTAGAAGCACAGCATCCAATGCATATTCTATTGTGTCTGAATGTATGTAGTAAATGCTTTTCTGTACGTTGGAACCTATGTGCAGTTGTATCTTAGTGAGAAATGACATCACAAAGCAGTGGATTGCAGAAATGCAGGGAAGAAGAGATACATACATTACAGATCTTGCAGTCAAGCTGGTTCTTACTGCATATAAAACCAAATGTCTAGTGAAACTCAGGGAAAGATGCCGATGGCAGGTTTTAAAGAGGAAGTAAGTGGTATATTAATGTTAATGTACTTGTTAAATAGCCCTATATTCATACAGTGATCACTTATATAGTGTGCGCGCTTCATAACACAGGTCTCTCAGTCATCTGCTCTGCATGTAATCGTCAGATAAACCTTTCTGGTATCCCACAACCTGATATCCAATCAGAAGAGAGAACGCTACAAACGGGCACTTCTCTCTGTCCGTGCATGTGCAGAAAGCGACAGAGGGATGAATTTGTATGCGCCTACAATGGTCGGAGCAGGTAAAAATCCTTCCTAATATCTGTTTTGATGGTTTTTATCATGTTTTATCACTCTTACGGATCTGAGATGACACTATATAACTCTCTGCTCGAAGACCGCTGTGCGTTAATGTGGTGACCTAGGGACAAGGGAGGGCACTGCTAACTGCAGTCACTGACAGGAAGTTAGCTAAAAGAACCATTTCGCTTACTGAACCTTTAAGTGTCAGTGTTTCATCAGGTTTATTTTAGTTTTTAGCTCAACCTCTCTTCCCATGTGTAATGTTGCCTATGGATGCAGCTTTTGCCTTACTGGGTTATCCGTTGAGGTAAACAATGTGTAGGCTGAGGATGACTATTATAGATCAATTAGTGCTCAGGAAGATGGTGCTCATTTGATTACGACAGAAATGTTTATCATTTAGGAAGAGCTTGTGGTTCTGCCCAAGCCAAACCCATATGCATGGATGCTAACAAGCAGAGCAGTGTTGCTAGAGATGCTGAGGCAGCATCTGTATGTGTTATTCTCAGCCTTCCTTAACACATGATGCTGTCTGACTAATGCTGTAATTTGCTGTGAGCCAAATGAGCTATGAGACTAATTAATTAAAATTAGAATTGTCAGTTCACTGCACCGAGATGTATAGCATACAGTATTTACCACTGGAAGTAAATGCATGTGTTGAAAGTAGTCCCCTGGTGGATATTTTTTTATAGCACATATTCAAGGCTACCTTGAGGCAAAACGTCAACCTGCTTCCATGATATGTGCTTTCTGCAGTGGCTCCTTTTGTTTAATTTTAAAAAGGGTTCGTTGTTCCAAGTTTGTTGAAAATTCCTCACCCAAGCAGGGTGGCATAAGTACTGACAGTAATATTCAAGTAATAAGTAATAATATAGAATAGCAATAAAAACACAAACATATTACTATTTATCTGTAAAGGAGTGATGCCCCGTCCCTACACAGCGGAGTCCTTTTAGATGGATATTGCAGTGGGCAGGAATTAACTCCTGTAATGTTTTCTTTTTATTGCAGCAGAGCTAAATGAGCCCCTGGCCTAAGATTATTTTAACAGTGTTGTGTAATGTTGTCCATGTTGAGCAGCTTAACCAATATCCTTCTCTCCATAACCAATGCTAGGGGCTCCGGAGCAGTCCTCCAGCAAAGAGCCAGCCTTCTTAATCACTTTGTTCAGTTCATCTGTCAGGTAGTCAATACTCCAGGAGGTTGTGGAGGCATTTACTTTCAATCCGTTGGAGCTTATCAAGCAGCAGTGAGTTCTGAATTGTGTTCAAGACACTGGATATGTCAAAAAACATAACATCCATAGTGCTGCCTGTTTTTCTCAGGTGAGAGTGATTATCATATGTGTAAAGATTGACGTGCAAATTATAGAATTTATTTTATTGTACAAAGTAAAGAATCAAGTGTGCCTCTTTACATTGCTGTTGAAATTAAATGGCTGCCAGCTGCCCATAATTTGCTATGCGAGCCATTGTTACCACTTTGTAAGCTATATTACAGCAGGAATTGATAATTGAATACAACATTTGTTTTCTACATTGACATGTGACCCTTCCCTTGCGGTATACTGTCTAATACAACACAAACACATCTAAATAACAGATATAAACTCTTCCATCTCTTGTCCACACATAATGCTTGACCTTTCCATCTTGTCTGTAGAACTATAAGACACAATGTACTGGCCCAGCTCTCCCACAGGAATCCTGCAGGACCCAGGGGAACACACATCCAATGTCCTCCTCTTCTCAACACAGTACTGACAACTTGCCATTGAACATTGTGTATCTTTGAGTTGTAGTGTACGAGTAATCGTATTTATCAAACAGTCATCAGTCTTATTTGTTAACATGAATAGAGCCTTAAATAAATACAAATTGCAACCATAGCACCACAAACGTCACAGTGAAATGCCACATTACTTTAAGAAACAATGTTTATTATTAGGTCAAATTACCAAATGCAAATGGGTGCTGTTATTTAGACTATGTGGGTAAACTGACATGAGGTAAACAGTGAACATTTAACTGCAGCTTATTTCCAGCCTCCATGAACCGTTTAGTGTTTAGGGTGTTTACACATGTAGAGAGTATTTACAATGGATTAATCAATAACCACAATTGTACTGTAGGTATTCTGAAGCATGCACCTTCAGATAACACACACATAATGCACCACATCATTTGTTCCATGGTTGTAAGATTGGTTCTAGTGTGTTTTAAACTAAACTAATGTATCAGCTGCCACTCAAGAGGCCCTACCCCTAATTATTATTGCATTTTAACCTCCAATTGAATAAAAACTAGCCTGGTACAAAACAATTCACTCCCCTCAGAGCTGTCATGGAGATATGACCTAAACATACATACTAGAATGTTGTTTTGGACCAGGCATTAAATAGGTTTAATAATGCTGTGAAAACAGCCTTTTTAACATGGGAGTCAATGAGGAATTGCTCTATTTTGAAACCTGCCCCTAGTAACCACTCGGCGAGCTGGATTTTTTTTTACGTCCGGATAAGATACAGGTAGAATTCGCTTGGGGCTTGTTTTTAATGTACCTTTAATGCAGGGGCCATATAGCAGGGGCTCTTCGCTATTGCCAGTGCAAGACCTATGCTGAGTGACGGATGTGTAAGCTTAAATCAAGTGTATAAAAGTTGTCCAATGTCAGAGTCGAATTAGGCCGATGAGAAATGCCTCCTAGCTAGCGGAAACATACTCAGAACTTACCAGATCAAAGAGGAAGAGGAGACAAACGGAGTAGGTAAAACATTTTTTTTATTACATAGAGGGTGGAGAGGGAAAAATGAGGACCAAAAGTTTATAGGGAAGAAGTAGAGCAGGCGAGGAAAAAAAAGGATGGCAAAGATAGACCAGTAAATAATGAGAGGGACAATAAAGGAGAAACAAGGCAGACTGCATAGGAGAAGTAAAGAGATGGCGGGACTTCAAACAAACATGAGGACCAGCTTTTTCATGGAGGCCGCCTATTGAGAGAAGGAGGATGGCAGACAATATAGAGAGAAATGAAGAAAAAAGGGGCAGGTAGGCCCAGAGGAACATGGAGGGATGCAGGTACAGGGAACTGGAGGTGGAGAGAAATATGGAGGGGGGGGGGGGGCAGAAGACCAACAAAGGAGGTCTGAATCTACTGCTGTATGTATGTATGTATTACCATAACAATTTTGACAATTTTGAGTCAGTTTTGACTTGAGGTCATGTTTGTAGCTGCACTGAAGTTCCCATTTGCTTGCCTAATGTATAGGCAGTCAGACTGAATATTTCACAACAAGGGTTTCTGTTTCTCCATATACTCTTATTATTTTATCACATGAAGGCTATATTCATAATGTATCTGCCTACACGAATCATGCATTTTTGTGGAAAGGGGGGCTGCAATAAAGAAATAGCATCATTTGACCTTGTGTGTGCCCAGAGCAGCAACGAACCCACGTAACATTCTTAAAACAGATATAATGCACATCTATTTGAAAATTGAATAACAATTAGTGGTAACCAGCCCATACATATAGTTTTTTCATTGTCATAGTTCTGTAAAACTTCACCAGCAGCTGTGTTGTTGCAGGTTTAAACATGCTCGATTACACAGATTACATTGTTTACTTTGGTTTAATATTCCACACGAGTTTCAGATCAACTGGGAAAAAAAACTCTCTACATCTGGCGATTGTTGACTCTTAGTTCTAATAAGCGTGCAGACGTATCCAGGGCAGTTGCCCCTATACTGAAAATACTTTACATGTGCATATAATTGTGAGCATAGTTGGGGTCCGGACGCGGTTGTCTTGGTCTACACAAATAGTAAAGACAAAGCTGACTTCAGAAGCAGCTCAACTGGATAATCAGTCGCTACATGCAAGTGAATGCAATTTAATCCAAGTTCATTCTTGGCAGGGCAAATTGACATATGCTAAATGTTTTTCATTATTCATGATTAGTGTGCATTTAATTAACAATACGCATTTGCTCTATGTTCAATATGTTGAACATAATCAGGGTTATAACCAACAACAGACACATGTGATGCTTCCTGTATGAAAATATTACAATAACTTTACCGGTTAGAACAATAAAACATTTGGTAAACCGACCAGAGAGGTTCTCCCTCACTTCCTGGTCTCGCAACCGTCTCTCTATGTGGCAGTATCATCATGTACTTAACTTGTATGGCATAATATGTGGAAATGGAGGATATTTTATTTTATTAACACAATAATGTGACCTTCATATATTGAGTTTACTGGCAATACTAATATGCTAGTTGCCAAAACCAAATGTTCATATTCTCTGCAAAATATTCAAATATTTTAATTTGTTTCCTGGCAATTTAAGCAACATATATTTTTTTATGTCTTTGTTCAGGAAAATTAGAGGACTTTGCCAAACATTGAAATCAAATTGAATACAACTTTTCTCCTTTTTGTCTCACAGGAAAACTCTGAAGCAGTTTAACATCAAGTGACTCGATATGTGCTGAATAATATTGCCAGTGAGAGGTCAAATCAAAATAGAAACACTGCAAACCTGTCGGTGACATATTTCAGCGGCAGTGGTTTGGCAGGTTGTTCGGAGGTTAAGTATGTGTTGACACCATCTGCCTTGTGGACATCTGATGCGCAATTTCCTAAGGTTGGTTAACCAGCTCCTCTGTCCAGTACCTCACATAATCAAGACCCTATTGTAACGCTACACTCAGGTTCCAGGTTCTTGTGAGTTTCAATGTGTGTTCTCTTATAGTGGATTTGATTCTGTCTTTTACCGACAGATACCATGATGTGTGTATGTATAAATCACAACTTCCTCACCTGTAGCTTTATATCACTTAAGTGTATGCAGGTATACTGTATGTAAGCTATAGTCGATATGTATGTGTCACAACTATGGTTTCTCTCACCCGAATAAATGCATTCCCTTTTACTGTGTGTGTGTGTGTGTGTGTGTGTGTGTGTGTGTGTGTGTGTGTGTGTGTGTGTGTGTGTGTGTGTCTGTGCTCACATGTAGTCTAATTGTCCAGTTCCCAGGGTACTTGTAATACAGCCACAGTTCATTTACTGTCTCTATCTGGCCCTATTAGCGCAGAATAAAAAAGGGATTTTTATTACCTCTTATGATAACCACACTAAAAGCTGTCTCTGATCCAGAAGAAGTAGTTTTAATTATCTCTCCATTTCTCTGTTGCTCTGGTTTCTTCTCCCATTGTAATTTACTAATGAAAATTCAAAAAAGAATCAAAGCTACTTTTTGTATTTAGCTGCTTACAATTAAGTGACTATAGGGATCATGGCAACATGAGGGCCTTTATTTTTCACCACAAACAAATGTATCAGCTGTACAGACCTAGATAGCTTGTTGAGTAAAGTTGGCCAAGTAAAATTGATTTATTAGTCAATGGCTACATTCAAATGGGTCTTTTTAGGTCAAATTACCAAATGCGAATGTGTGCTGTTATTTAGACTATGTGGGTAAACTGACATGAGGTAAACAGTGAACATTTAACTGCAGCTTATTTCCAGCCTCTATATGAACCGTTCAGTGTTTAGGGTGTTTACACATGTAGAGAGTATTTACAATGGATTAATCAATAACCACAATTATACTGTTGGTATTCTGAAGCATGCACCTTCAGATAACACACACATAATGCACCACATCATTTGTTCCATGGTTGTAAGATTGGTTCTAGTGTGTTTTAAACTAAACTAATGTATCAGCTGCACATACCTAGATAGCTTGTTGATTAAAGTTGGTCAAGTAAAGTTGATTTATTAGTCAATGGCTACATTCAAATGGGTCTTTTCACTTGTTGTAAGCAATATGATTATCCCTTTGTATTATCTCACAGGTGATCTGCATGTGTTTATTTCCCCTAAACCGATGATACAATGAGTCATACTTAAACCTACAAATTCATTAATTAATACATTTAAAGAGAAGAGTGCTCAGCAAACATTGCAAATAGATATTTTATGAACGTGTAAGTCCATTAAGGTTACTTAGGGAGAAGTTGTAAACTGTATGTCTTTTGTGAAGCTGCTGTCCTTGGGGTTTTTCAAGTGTGAGTGTGTTTCTGTGTGTGAACTTGTATTCCCCCCAAAATGGCTTTCACATCAACAGGAATTGCACTCAACCATTAAACAGCAGGCTCTAATACTCCTTAACACCCCCCTAAGTCTGCTTCAAGCTGCTTGTAAACATCACAAGTCCAGTGTCTTAAAACCATTGTTTGCATTACTGGTCCCTCTCTCTCCTTTTTATCCCTACTCCATGCTCCGCACCTATTCACACCTGTCCCCTCTCTCTTTATCTCTCACTCTGTCTCTCTCGCTCTCTCTCCTTGGGTGACCCTAAAACTTGTGCCTAATGAGCTTTGTGAGTGCATTTCAGATTGTATCTGTTTGAAAGTGTGTTGTGAGGTGGAAGCTAATGACAGGGTAATTAGTGACAATGTCTAAGCTAATATACCACAGTCTTGCAGATGACAAAATCAGCTATTGTTTCAGTTCAGTGAGACAATTAATCAGGGCTCAAATATAATCTGACAGCATGCTATCAATTTCCCATTCCCCCAATGCACGAGCATACACACACACACACATGCGCGCCCGTACGCACACTCTCACACTCTCACACTCTCACACACACACACACACACAATCTATCTCTATTTCCTGTTTAATTTGACACATATTGATAAACAACAATTTAAAACGTTATTGTGGAGCTAAGTATAGTCATGACTTACTGATGCATGTGTTTCACATAAACTAGATGAATTACATAATACACTGTTGATCAATTAACCAGCTATAACTGACTTACAGTAAATAGCAATAATGTTCACAGACCATGTAGATGTACAACTATAATATCATCGATGCTAAGAACAATTTGCAGATCTGCCATTTGAAGTATCGGTATTGCAGGATAACATGACGCCTACTGGCCTAGAAGGACCTTTCCACATATACATTCCAAAAGGAGCAGCTGAATATAACAAATAGTATTTGGATTTACAAGATTTTACTCAAATTTGGTAGTCGCCCAACACGTTATTTTTTTGTTTTTCAAATGATTGTACTAATGTCTGCCGGTAAAGCATTACACAGCTCATCATTTTAAGAATGTACCTCAGTACAGTTCAGTTGTTGAGCAAACTGAAACGTCTTTTAAACCCTAGTTCCTCTGAACACAATTGACACCAAGTCTCACAGAGACAATGAGAGCTGTTTTTAATTCAGGGAAGAATAACATCTAGGACAGAATAGGCTTTGAACACAGTGTCAATCTCATACTGGAAGACAATGACTTATTTTGACAAAAAAAAAATATTTCCAGAGTAAAACATAAGGCAGATTTATTGACTTGACATTTGTACCCTTTGATAATATGTCCAAGATCTACATTTAAAATGGCAGCTGAACTATACAGTCAGATACACTGCTGAAGTCTCTCCTCGACATCTCAGTTTCTGTCTGTACATGCCCTTTAGAGATAAACAGAGGAGGAAGTCAGTTAGCAGCATTCCTCCTCCTCTTGTCTTGACTGACCTGTCTGATGGGAGTTGACAGTATAGATCACAGCTTACACAACTACAGAAAAGCAAGGAAAAAGGAAAGGAGGACAGCTCTGTGGTACAAAGTAAGAGTATCTGTTGGAGGCCAGGTTTACTCAGCATGAGGAAGAAAGCGTTCATTCCCCACTGAGCCTGCAGATTACAGAAAAATGGGAGTCGGGGGTTGGGTGGGGGGTGTCTAAAGGAGCAGTATATGACACGACATCCCAGCTATTATCTACCCAGCTCTCCCTGAAGGAGTAAAGACAGGAAGGGGGAAAGATGAAATGGTGATTTAAGTATACCGGAGTGGGGAATGTCTAGCTCTTTCAAGGAAGAAATAATGTTCCAATAGAGATGGACAGACTTTGAAAAGTTTTCAGCATCTGAAGTCTAGCTCTGTTCCTCTGCTCCTTGTAGCTCGGGGCATTTTCTAGCAAGAGAGTAATTCAGGGTGAGCTGGCGCAGGTTTAACTTTTACAGCACCTATTTCACTTTCCAGCAATTAAGAACCCCTATTTATAGTTTTGTCACAGAAGTTGAGTTTGGCCAAGGCATTAATGTTGCCTCAAGAATTATTCAGGAAGTCTGCAGCCATGGCGGATTTTAATGGCAGTCATTAAAATCCAGTAAACCTTACACTGATGTGTGATACATCTAGATGAAACATGACCATTGCAGGCCAAGTAAAGCTTCCCAAGGACCCATGGAGTTCTGAAAATAACACTGGGGTTCTGCAAAGGTCAACAGGTCTTTCATTTTAAGCTTGGTGACATCTGTACATAAAGATATGTTTGACCATAAAAAACAGAGACAGTTCAAATTGAAAGCACAATTTTCCCTCATGTAAGCTGCCTATAAAGAATGAGGACACCCAGAGGGACCTCAAGTTGAGCCATTGTTCTGTCAGGTAAAAGGTTCATCATCTGATCAGGATCCATTCTAAACATATTCCAGAGACCCAAAGGCAGATGCACCTTGGAGGTATTTAAATCTAATCAGGCATGGGAACAACCCAGGATCCCCTAAGAAGAGCAGATGTGCCTAGGAAAATGGAGGTATAGGCTACTTCACTTAGCGTAGGATCTAGAATCAGATGAGCAGTAGAAAGTGGATGGATGGAGAGGATTTCCCCCCTTCCCAAAGCCAGTGTGATACAAATGATATACACATTACAGCATAATGTAGAAAGAAGATCTGAAAAAAAACTGCTAAATGGAAACGTCAACTAAATGGTTTGCTAAGACTTGCAAAGTAACAGATATTTTACTCTCCACCAGATGATAATGCAAACTTTTTTCCTATTTAACATGAAGAGGAGGAAGAAGAATATGTTAAGGTGTTTATTACATTGCCTTGGTGATTCAACGTAGGGAGAGACCGTTTTAAACAACATAAAATAAAACTGATAAACAGAATATACATTTTTCACATGTGGTGATAGCCTTTATCTTCTTATTTTCTCTGCGATACCTTTGCTCTCTTTCCTCAGTCCTTTGGCAGCTAAGGTTTCTCCTCCTTGCTTTGTTTCAACTGAATAGAAAATGATGAAAGGTGACACTGAGAGTTCAGCACTTTTATTTGGAGGGCAGATGCAATCCTCATGTTCTCAATCAGGTCACATTATATTATTGCCACAGCTCGCCCCATCACTCAGCCCCACCCTCTTCAAAATACACTGCCATAATACATGTAGCATGCTCCTGCTCCGACCAGAGCTAACTTCATTACACATGGCTGAATAGGAACCACATGACGTCTGTCACGACAAATGGGTATTAGCTGTGTGTGTGTGTGTGTGTGTGTGTGTGTCTGTGTATGTGTGTGTGTTTGCTGTGTGCATGACTGGTGTGTGTAGGCCCCGGGTTAAGGAAGTTCATGTGGAAATCTAAACCATTTAAAAACATTACAGGCATATTATGTCTGGCTACTATATACCTGTGAATCCATCGTATTCAATTTGAGGTCAAGACCTCATAATTGGTCTCCACATGGAAAAGTTATACCACTGCAGGCATATTGCATTTAGTATATTAAGTATATGATCCGTCTTCCATACATATTTATATGTATCCCTATAGCAGTGGATTAGCTACACCAATACATTTAAATAGAGTTATATGCATCATGGTTGTCAAAGTAGAATTAGTTTGTTAATGTGGCTGATATAATGTTGAAGAAACAAATTGGGTCAATAAAGGTGAAAACGTGTGTTTGCACCAAGCAACTTTTAACACCTCAAGGTTGTATGGTTGAAGATTTCAGGATATGCTGTTCTTATGCTGTACAGATTGCAGGCAAATGTGTGATATGTGCCATAGCCCTATATTGAATGAAATAGATTTGACTGTTTTATAAGTTCAACCACAGTGAAAAACAGTGAGAGCTACCTGCAACTCAAACCATCATTACACAGCTATTATGTATTTGTTTCTAATGATTATATAAGTGTGAAATTATTCTGGCTGCATAGGTATGTGTAAATGAAAGAAACAAACAACATTATCCTGTTGGGTAATTCCAGGCTGGATCTAGAAACGGTTTATTGTCACTTTCATAATACACTCATTATACATGAGAGCAAAAGGGAGCACCAAAGTCGGAAATGATCAAATGAATCACCAAGACTTTAATACAGACTGTGTACATGCAATACTTGATTTAAACCATATGTGTTGTTCTTTACTGAGGAATACTACTGTTCTGACTCTATCTTGTGTCTTACTGTATATGCATTTTGTAAGTTAAGTTAAGTTAAGTCTTTATTTTTTCAATTAACACAGATGCAAGGTAAGTCACACATGCTAATCGAAATTACTTTTTCACTCACACCTCCAACATCTCTAACACACACATGCAGTTCTGCGTATATCAGGGATCATCGCTCAGGGGTCGGAGGCAAAGGTCGCCGCTGGAGCAGTTTTTGGGTTAAGTGTCCCGCTCAAGGACACATGGTAGAGATGGTGGGCACCGTAGATACATTACCAGCCACCCAAGTGTTACCAATAACACCCTCCTTTCCAGTGCCGGGGATCGAACCAGCGAACTCATGGTTACGTAATGGTTGGCCCTCTTATCTCTAGGCTATCCTACCACCCATGAAATGAGATAGCCATCCAAACTGAATATTCTCTCTTTATTATTTTGCACAACCTTCCAAAGGCAAACAGTTTCACAGCATACGTGTAATCTGTATTTACATGTTGTTCTTTGTTTGAACATAAGCTGAAAACAGCCCCTTTTTTCTGGATGCACAATAATACCACTTTGCAATGTCTCCTTTATGTTTCTGTCTCACTATTTGCTATTTGCTAAGATATTCTGTGTAGGGATGTGGAAATGCAAAGTTGGCTGGATGACATTTCCTTCACAGAAAAAACAAAATCGACCATGCTAAAGTATTAGTTTTGGATTTGTGTCAGATCCATGGCCTCATGCATTCTGGATTATAATTGCACTAAGCAAACCATGTGTTTGTTTTTTCTTCCAAGAAACCATTTGCTCTTCTCATGCGGTCACATTGTGTATACCGGCTAATAAAAGTATGTCATCTCTCCTTTCGTGTCTATATCTTTAAGTATTACAATTGTGACCATAAGAATATCATGGAATTCAATGAAAGTGTGAAATGAACCTACAGTACTTGGATTCAGACCTATCAATAAAATAGATTTTTGTCTTGTTTCAAGTTTGTTTTAGGACAAGTAATATGTGTGTGTGTATTGATGAGTTAAAAACCACTGAGCTGTGAGATGTCAAGGAGTTGAAAATGTCAGAAAGACTTGAGATACTCTAACACACACACACACACACACACGCAGTTGGGTGTACCTCTCTCTCTCTCTCTCTCTCTATCCCAGTAGATGTGCAGACTCGCCCGCGTTTCGACAAGGCCTGCCAGTGAATCAATTTAGACCCTTTTAACTGTCACACACACACACACACGCACACGCACACAAACTTGCCACAGTGTGCCAATGAGTGAATTCAATCGCCGTCCCTGCACACAGGTGCCACCCACCTTTGCCTTGATGTGCCAATGTGTTAACCTAATTTATATGTCTCTCTCAGTCACACACACACACACACACACACACACACACACACACACACACACACACACACACACACACACACACACACACACACACATACACACACACACACACACACACACACGCACAAAGGCTACTAATTGAACACCTGGTGCTGCTTGGCCCGGCTAATCGGAGATTAATTGTTTTCTTGTTGTTAAAGGCCAGGGAGTTTGTGTGTGTGTTTGCACTAATCCTGTCTGAACTCTATCAGGATATACTGTAACGAAGCAAGGGGTGAATGACACCTTTTTGATTGCATGTGAGTGTGTGTTTGTGTGTGAGAGAGAGAGAGTGTGTGGGTGTGTGTGTGTGTGTGTGTGTGTGTGTGTGTGTGTGTGTGTGTGTGTGTGTGTGCGTGTGTAAGTGAGTACATGGTTGTGTTCACATTGGTGCATGAGTGCTATTAGGCTCATAGCCAGAAGTCAGATTTTGCCACTCAATAAATCACACCCTATTATCCTCCTCTGGTCATACTACAAAGCACAGACTCATACACACACACACACACACACACACACACACACACACACACACAATCACTCAAGCGTCATCCGTTATCCACAGTTTTTTATTCTACGGTTAAAGTTCAGAGAGAACGGTAGATAGGGAACAAAGCTTGTGGCTGAAAGGTTGGTGGCTCCATCCCAAGAGTGTTGTCATCTGGTGTGCCCTTGAGCAAGGCACTTATGCCACATTACCATAATATCAAACCAAATGTAATCCCATGTCATGTAATGTCAGCCACCCATATGTAATTCTGAACTGGGGAGAGTAAAACATTGTAATAGTTATAGTATATAGTTCCTTGTGAACAGAATAGAATGCAGGCTCCATGACTGCCAATTACATCTGAATAGGGGAGAGTGGCCTAAGTTGTGCCACTTTTTGCTCAAAGTGACTTTAAAGTGAGGCCTTGACAGTAAAGTCTCCAACTCAAAAAAATGTACATATATTTCAGGGTGTTGTGCATCCCTGGCAATAAAAACTTTGGATCTGGAATAAACTGTTGAAGAAATATAGCTTTCGGAAAAAAAGTTGTCTTGTGGCACAACTTGCCCCGGTGTGGTGTAAATTGTGCCGTTGGAGAGAATACCATGGGGTGAATTGTGCCATTGATATATATCTCATAAACTGTAATGCAAGACACATCCATAAGACAATTACTTGTTTAAGGTTTATTTAAAGTAAATATTTTACAAAGATTGAAGGACAATTTTCTTAAACAAGGCCTAGCAGATCTAATCGTTTTACCTGCAAAGCTCACAATGACAAAGTCACCATCATCATCTTTCTGGCCATCTGAACTCTCATCAGTGGTGTCGTTAAGTGGAATGGAGATGTCAGTCTCTTCTGAGCTACTGTAGACAATCACTTTCTTTTGGTGACCAGCGTAAACAGCCATGCCAATGGCACAACTCTCAGAAACTCTCTTTGCACTAGCTGCTCCGCCCTTGTAGAACCAACTGCCACCTGGCATATGCGATTCCCCCTACATTTAAATCAAGGCTCAAAACCCATCTGTACACCCTGGTTTTTCCTCCCCATTAACTATCTTACCTCTGCACTACTATCTTTGTTTATATGTGGATGTATGGGCTTTATGTCTTTTATTTTTGTTATTGTTATTTCATTTTTTACCTACTGAATGCACTATATACAGCACTTTGGACAGTGCAAACTGTTATACATGTGCTTTTATAAATAAATTGTACTTACTTACTTACTTATAACTCACCTAGGTCCTCTGGCACAAATCACCCCAAACACATAATTTTGGATAATAAGCATGATGCAGCCGTTTAGGGCTGACATCGTGCTAACTATATAGACACAAAGTGTAGCATACTGAAGCACTAAAACATGTGTCAAATGTTTTCAAACGTGTTTATAATTGTTCAGACACAATAATCAAAAACCTTGATCATGGAAATTTTACTTTTAGAGACAAAAAACTGTTTTTTGAGCTTAAATGTGCTTATATCTTATTCCATGTTTCTCCCTTCTTTACAGGATGAGTTAAATGGATGGCTCTTCTTAAATATGGGGTCACATTTCCAATTTCTTCTATGGTTTTCTAGAAACAAGGGGTGGCACAACTTCCCCACCGGCACAACTTAGGCCACTCTCCCCTACAATGTTATATTAACTCAAATACAATGTGTTCAGCTACTTAACATGACTATGCCATTTGTGAAACTGGTTTGACAAAACAAACACAAACATGTTATGATGAGTTTGATTTAGCTGATGTGACTACTGATTGTGATTGGGTATCATTCAATAATGCTTGAATGTGCCCAAAGTGGGATTACATCTTACTTATCTTCAAAGATGGTTAAGAAGCTCTCTCCCACAGTGCATCCACTGGTGATGGCCAACACATAAGCCTGTTTTGTTAATTTTACCTTATATCAGTTTGTTAAACAGTGTGAGTATAGAGAAGGGATCTTAAAAGTTAAACAATTAAAAAATAAAAACTACACACAAACACACACAGACACACACACACACACAAGCAGCCATACATCAAGGTTAATGCATTCCTAACAGAACATAATTTATTCCGTGTACGACAGGTAACATACTTTAATGCTTTAATAAAGCAGCGCTGGACACTGTGTCTTTTACTTTAGCTACTGCTGGGACTAAATAATCAGTTTTATGGGTGAAACTTAATCTACCTATAAATTGCTTTGTTACCGCCCTTCAGTGCGTTTACACTGAAAGACTCTCATTGTGCATGGAGCACAGGTGTGCCACGTCTCTCTCTGGGTGTTGAGTCCTTAACGTCAACCATTTGTAGTGATTGACTGGTTTGGCTTCTGTCCATTTGTACAGGATGATAAGAAACACATGTTCACATTAAATATGTGTTAGTATAGTTCCCTACAAATTGCATTGTTTGTTTAGTAAAAAAATGAAATCCTTAGATAAGGCAAGCTTGAAAAATAAAATGTTGGCATATTTTCAAATTTTCTGTCGATGAACTTGTTTCAATGCTAAGCCTAGGTACCATCATACACTAATGTACCGCTAAGTGCAAAACTGTTATGTTCATCCAATTATGTGCTTATTCTTTGAGATATTGTGACAGTAATCCATCAATAGGCGTTCATATTCCACACGTTGTGGCTTCCCCTTGCAGGAAACTGGAGGTGAAGGTCGTCATGGATAATTTGCCATACCTGGTCTGACTGTCTCCTGCACTATTTAAGCTACTCACTGCTTGTTTGGTTTGGCTAACTTTCTGCACTCAATAACATAGCCATTAACCATCAATGTATCGCTTATGTTTCATGAAGCCATCCTCATGTGCAAGATTAAAATGCTTTAGAAAATGGATGGGTTAGAGCCTGAATCTGATTGAACTCCCCTGTGTTTATGAGTACTTAGAAGTGCTGTGCAGTTGGCAGTAGTAAGACCTAGATTTATAAAAAAAGCATTTATTTTTAAAATTTAAGCCAGTATTTTTTTAATTTAGTTTTAAACTAAATTATGTGATAAATCTTCTTGGCAATATTGATTATTACCCAGTCCTGCTCTAGGCATTTTAAAAAAATATATATTTTTTTACTTTTAAAATGACACTGGAGATCTCCATAATGAAGACTCTGATGTGGTTAGTGTTAACTAAATTGTTCCTCTAATAAAAGGAAGCTGTACGCTAATTTGAAAAAATTAAACCTCTCGTTGGGTAAGACACTGGCAACTCTCAGCTGGAGTTGTAATGGTTGCTGGCAACAACAAAAAACGTAACGTGACGGTATTTGGGGAAAACCTAGAGTTGGGGAAAATATAATGATGTCCTGATGAACCTTTCCTCTACTTCTAATTTCAGTGTGTGTGTGTGTGTGTGTGTGTGTGTGCTTTTGGCTATACTTTATTAGCGTGGCATTATTGACAGCTTTATTGTCAGTGTAATCTGTGTATCTATTATGTGGCGTTAATAACTCCCTTGCCTCTATGACACCCCTCGCAGTCAAGACACTTTGAATGGTGTATTGTTTCCCATCTCTGCTATTTTCTTCTTTCCTTTCATTGTCAGCCCACTCATTCTCCACAGCCTCTTTTTCCCAAAGTATTTTCCCATCACTTCCCAGCTCTCTGAGATCTCCAAGTCTGTTTTCTTTGGACTTTGCACAGCCTTTTCCCAGTCTCTACTATATCTTTTTTTTCATCAATCTGGAGCATTTTACTTGGACAGTGTCCATCCTGGATAATATTTTTCTTTTTTTCTCTCTCTCCTTTCCTCTTCCATCTCAGTTGCTTTAGTGTTCACCTCTTTATGTTTTCCATCTAGTTATTCCTTTCTGCATTTCTTATCTTTGGCTCTGCTCTTGACTTTGCCTCTCCACTTCCTAACCTCTGCCTCACCCTCTCTCTCTATCTCTCTCTCTCTCTCCAGCTACTTCTCTTTGTCCACACTCATCTGTCCTCTCTTCTCCCTCTCTTAATATGTCTGCCCTGGGTCACTATAGTACACATTGGCCCTTTTGTGTATATGCCAAAATAATATTGAAAAAAAGGAACTTGGATTTTACTCCCCCAAAATGTAATTGTATGGAAGTATTTTAAAGGTTTTAACCATAGCGGTACAGTAGCAATGCTCAGCCATGGTTGATGCAGTGTTGATTTGTTTTTGAAAAGGAACATTTCTGCAGGTAAAAGAAAACAGTTGTTGATAAACATGAAAAAAGGAAATACAGATGAGCACAACAACATCTGAATCAAGGAGGAAGCTTGCAATGCATGCCATAATGAGAGTGGACTCTGCAAAGGGGCAGCTGCATAACACTACCTCTAAGTACAGGTCTAAAAAGTTAGGCCTCAGAATTAAATTATTAAGTGGAAGGTCTGGGTCATGCTGTTAGTGACTGCAAATTGCAGGGGTAAATGTGCTCGGCAATTAGTTTTAACCATCATGAATCCATACACTTATGTTTGGTGGACTATTGTGTCGTTACTGTGTCTCAGTGTGTGCTTGCATAGGTACTTGTATTACTCGTGATGTGAGGACATGAATCTAATTACACAGTCATATTGTTGGGATTCACCTTCCTTTTGGAGACAACATGCCCATGTCACCATAATGTAAATCAGTATCATTAGGGTGGATACTTATAGTTTTAGGTTGGTTTAGGGTTAGGTTAAGTTTACACTATTAAAGTATGTAATATCCTAAGAAGTGATGGAAACATGGCTAAGACTTGTTAGGAAAGTCAGGCTGATTAGTTGGTGAGTCAGTGATGTGACCCACTACATGAAGCCCCTCCATGGAGAGGAGCACTGCACTGGGGTGATTTTCTAAAGGTGCGAACACACTAGGCACTTTACACGCGTACAGACGCGTATGAAATCCGCCCCTTTTCCATAGGGAACCAGTGGTTTCCGCGCGTACATGGCGCGTAAATGCGTCACTCGCGCTAAAGCAACATTTTCACTCGCGCTAAAGCAACATGTTTACGCGCGTATATATTACGAGCGTATATATTACGCGCGTATAGCTACGCGAGGAGTTCAAAAAATTGAACTTTTGTTGCTCCTACGCGAGACGATTAGCCGCGTTGGCCAATCTGCGTTGTGCTTGTCCCGCGACGTCACATACATAGGCAGGGTCGGAGAACAGTGTACTGTACACAGAGGCTGATGATGAGAGACACCGAGGAGAAAAATGTATTGCGGGCGGCCGGTGCTGTATGAAGCCGCTCGGGGTTAGAACACGTGGGGAAAGTAAACCAGGAGAATGGACTTCCTGGTTAATTCAATGTGCGGCTGTGCTTTAGCCGATAAACAAAGTTAGCGCCGTATAGCATTAGTTAACTCACCCTGTTGTGTGCGGGCGGCTAGCGCCTCATATTATGAACCCAAACATGACGACTGTCCGCGGGACTTTCACGACAAGTAGAGCGAAGCACCGGTGTTGATCTACGCCAGCCACGGTCCCTTGTCACAACCAGGTAGGGTAATTTTGGCTACTTGCCTTTATGTTGTGCCGCCGTGCACCGATGCTGCTGTAACTGTGTTTGTTATGTAGCTGCCGTGGATATGCAATGCTGTTTTAATGCTAGGCTATTTGTGCTGTTCAGTTTGTCTTTTGGCACAGTTGTTGGCCGTGTTGTTGTTGTTTTTGTGCGGACATGCACGCTGTTGTGTCGGGTCTGATCAGCCATGGTTGATAAGGGAAATACAATATCGGGAGGGAGACTAGGCACGTTACGCGCGTATAACCATTTTTGACACAAAATGATCAAGCAACATTTTAGCTGCGTTACGCACGTAAATCTTACGCGTGTAACATGCCTAGTGTGTTCGCACCTTAAGACAACACACACAAAGGCTGAGATATCAAACCTCTCAGTCGGTGTGTCATTTGGTTCTTGATTGATTCAGATTTGTCAGGAGAAGCTGAGTCATTAGGAAGTAGTCTAAATATAAGTGCAAACAAGAAACAATGTAAACAAACGACAAACATATCCAGAACTTAAGTGTACTTTCTCTCAGGATACAGTCACTTCTGAGGGATCATGGGAACACTGGCTCTACTGAAGTGTTTCCTGTCTGTGTGTGTGTGTGTGTGTGTGTGTGTGTGTGTGTGTGTGTGTGTGTGTGTGTGTGTGTGTGCGCATTTAAGCCCACTGTACCTTGATTTACCTATTTTTTATGGCACAAACGTCCAATCAACCTTAATTTCCATGGCTCATTTCTAAGGCCCACTAACTTTGTTTCTGTATTATCAGCTTGTATGTATCTTATGCCAGCAATCTTATTTCCCTTCACAGAAAAAGAGCAGTGGTCATTAGTTAATGAATGATCCAATAGTAAACAATGGTTTGTAGAACCTAAACATTTAAAGCCAAATCATTTATAAAATAAGTCATAAGCCCTCAGGATGACCCATTTCTCTCTTTTCCCTCTCTCTACTCTCTCCCCTTTGCAAGTCCACCATATTTGTATTGGACTCCATCCTTACCACAGTCTCTCCCTCGGCATTTCTTTTCTCTTCCTTCTCTTTTTCCATCCCTCCTCAGCTCGCTCTGTCCTTCTGTTTTCACTGGACTGCCTCCCGGTGGGACAACATTATGATGGCGCTCCTGACAGGAAAAAGCCCACAGCTGACTTCCATTAGGGAAAACTGGAAACCGAGGCAATCCCATATTGTCAGGTAGAGTTTCATACACCCGGTCAGGCTATAGAGGCTTTTGTCTCACAGTGTAGTGAAGCTGAGGGGCCAATAACAGCCACTATCAGAAAAGTCCCCAGGTGAGCATGTGTCCTGTCACGGCTGTTTCTTTCACTATAGCTAATGTATTAAATTCAGTTTTTGTCAACTGAACCGACATTTTCTACATAAAACAACTTGGCTCATCCCAAATAGTCACCAAAACCCCTCCCGATAGCCACACAAATTCCTTTTATTTCTTTAAATGAATACATCTGACCTTTTCGCTAGGACTATAGTTGTTTTGTTTCCTTGGCAACTTAGCTCATTATAAGTGAATAACTAATGCATCACAGCCGGTGAAAAAATCATCCAAACATTTTTTTTTCTTCTCTTGAAATTGACATAATGTGATGGTTTGTTTGGAAAAGCCAGACAGAGACAAAACATTTTCTCAAACCAGACATACTTCGAGTAATTGCAACTTTGCATTTTTTTTCTCCCTTTCAGAGTAATATGAATGCTTTTATAATTGCAGCCTCATTAAGGAACAATTTACATGGGATCAATGCTGTATGACCCCCAGTATGAAATGACAAACATTGTAAATGTTTAGTTTGGGTGTTTTTTAGAGCAATCATTCATCATATCAAGTCTAAAAGTGGACTATATTTATTTAATTTTAAGGGTCAATTGTAGTTTAAACCATTGTTTAAACTGAATTTATTGGCGCATAATGTGTATAAACAATAGTGATATTTGATCTAAACTTGTATTATGTTTTGGACTAGTCTTAGTCACTTGGGATGAAATATTAGTCTGAAATGTTCGTCTGGTGTTTCATATTGTCTACTGCTGTAAATACTGCAGGTGAATAAAGCTATCCGGCAATATAAGAAAAAAATAATAAGATGGGAATTAAACACCCATGAAGGAAGCACAAATAATAAAGTCAAAAATTAAGTAAACTATTGATTATATGCATCATACGTCTCCACACTTTTATAATATGTTTTATTTCCGTGTTGGTAATTTGAGACCTAATAAATGGAAAGTCAGAAAGTAATTTGTCTTGCGTACAGAATTTAATAAAGGATCCTGTATTTGAAGCCATGAGAATAACATTACTTCCTTTTTCCCCTACAGATATTTTGAATATCAAAAGTGTTACCTGTAAAATACATTTTAAACTCTAATGTTCCATGTGTATGAATTAACCTATATCATTAAGCACATATGCTCAAGCCCCGAGATGTGTTGTCATTGCAAAATCCGAAAGCAGATTGCTGCATGGTTTGAGCCAAGATCAGTCAACAAGATAGTTAGTTTGTAAGCCGACCCCCCCTAGAAAAATCCCAAACACTCTCTGATCTAAGGTTGCAGGAGAACCTCTCAGTTCTGAGAAGGTTGATGAAGATGGAGTAGGGTTCCTACGCTGAATGACCGCAGACGTCAACTTCTCACTTTACTGCCGCTGCTGCTGTGCATGTGTTGGCACAAGGGTTTCATTTTACCATGGGGTTCATGAAGTCAAGAAAGCAGGGGAGGGGAAGGGGAGGGGGGGCACTGTCTGAGACTGTCAAGACCGGCTTATAAAGAGACCCCAGGAGAGACGGAGAGAGTGATTGAGCGAGGGAAAGGAAGGAAAGAGAAAATGAAGGGGGGAAGGAGGGCAGGGAGACAGGGAGAAAGAGGTGAAGGGAGAGAGAGAGGATGGGGACAATGAGGCTTTTGATGAGGACTTTCTGGGGAGCATATGTGGGTCACTGCATGAATAAACAGACTTTCACTACCTTGAATTGATGATTTACACACACACACACACACACACAAACAAGTCGCACACACACTGAGCCACATTTAGTTTATGGTCCTCATTTTGCCATTTACACACCGACTTTCACATATCATTCTGAAAGCAGCATAAGCTACACACACACACACACACACACACACACACATGCTCCCGCATAAAGACAGCCACGTTGTCTTATATTCATTGTTTATCCCTCTCCATTTCGCTCATTTATGGATGTGGCCCCTTCGTGCCCTCTCTTTAAATTGGCTGGTTAACTCATACACATAACATTTGGCCATGTCTGTCTCTTTCTCTCTCTCACACACACACACACACACACACACACACACACACACACACACACACACACACACACACACACACACACACACACACACATTGTCATTCCCTTTGGCTCACTATTTTACTACATAGTTGCATACTTTTACACATATTTCCAGCTTCAAATCAGTTTTAACAAGATTTGAAGAAGCAGGGACCTACAGCCAACAGGGAGATACTGCAATCTTGTCAGACTACTGGAAGATCCTTCAAGGAAAACACTTGATTCCCACCAGTGCTCTGACTGCCTCTCTGAACAGCTGACCTACACTAGACCTGCATGCAGCAGAATAGGCTAAATAAACCCCTGACTGAGAGATTAAGCTCCACTAAAACTCCTTTCATTTTAAAACAATGATTCACTCACCATACTGTTATTGTCTAGAGACCAGTCATTGTACAGTCATATTATTATAAGATTAATATTGTACGAGCTCCTGAGGCAATTACCATTCCTATTCAGTGGCTGTTACTCCACATTCCTTGATCATTCACAATCATGTTCCTTCTGCGGGGGCCATATTGTTGTTTTATGCCTTTCATTATTTGTTCATGATATTTTTTAAGCAGTTTTTCACATTGTTAACTTAAATCCTCATCTGTTTTCTGAGGCCAATTCACATCTGTCAGTTTGTGTGTTCATAGTTTTCTTCTTTTGATTGGTAAGGCCTGAAGGAGTATGAGCAATCTTTAACCAAAACAAACGTAACCAGCTGCCCTTGAAAGGTAGAACTGTTACACCACCATTACATCATACTGTTCACTTTAACGAACAAACAAAGTCTGTAGAATTAATTTCACACTATGAACAGCACACTCAATAAGTCAGTATAGGTGGACTTCTTCTTCCAAGTAAATCAAGTTGCCGGTTAGAATTTGTCACAAGTTGAGTTTGATTTACTTATTTCTACAAACAAGTTAAACTAATCAAATCGGTCAATTAACAATATGTTCTCTCTTTGTTGATGGCCATTATTTAACCTTTTATTTTTTTAATTTTACTAAATTTTTAACTGAAGTTCTACGTCAAGTGTTCACTATTAGTAATACAAGTGATAAAAGGGAATGTTGTTTGTAACATGTTGCAACATTTATTCAAAAGCACTGGGGGGAAATATCTTTTAGAAGAAGTTTTGACTTCAAAAACATGTGCACAGCTATCCCCATAACCTCTGTATTTAGAATACATATGGTATAATCTATAATCACATTTTCCATACATAGAACAATCATAATGGAGTGTTTATATCGCAATCGGGGATTAAATAATTTCAGTTACCAAATGATTATGGTTCCTGACTTGTTATTGCCACCTGAAAGTCTTTGGACAGGACCATTAGCCCTGACACAAAAAACACCCTCTATAGCTGTATTGAAAATGTAAACCATTTGGAGCTGCTTTTGATAGATGCCACTTGAACTTGAACCAAAGCAAGTTTCTCAATAGTTGCCATGAAGATAAGACCCATACTTTTAGGATGAGTGATTTTCTTGCCTGGTTCTCCTTTCCCTCATAAAACATGGGGGAAATACTGCTGTTTATTTCTTCTAATCCTCCAAAGTCTTTCGGCCTTTTGTCTATTTCTCCCTCTGACCTCTATCACTTCCAATAACACCATCTCAGCTCCATTTCTAGTTTGGTTTATTTTTGGAATTGTAATAAATCTTGCATGGTGTGAAAGCGGCTTATTTGAGCAAGAGGACAGCTCTTTTAACTGGTCTATCAGTATCATGTCTTTTGTGGTTAAATCCTCATATCAACAAGCTTCAGAGGGGCACAGATGTGTGTTTGCTTATCATTAGCTGACCCTCTGACAACATTTCCAAAGCATTACATAGATGTTGTAATGTAATGTAATTTGAAGCCCTTTTCATTTCCTCTCCAGCTCTGTGTCGCTCACATACAGCGAACACACACACCGAACACACACACACACACACACACACACACACACACACACACACACACCTCAAGTTGTCTCCATTCCCTTCTTCTCATCTCCCTCCATCCGTATACCCTTACTGTGCCCCTTCTTCCACACACCGAACACACACACACACACACACACACACACACACACACACACACACACACACACACGCACACTTCTTGAAAATTTACTTTTTAAAATAGTCAGTCAAGATTCTGATCAAAGGCACTAATCAATAAAATCAATCTCATTTATTGTGTTATAATGTCAAATAATTAATGGGTATTGGAGAATGAGACTGCTGCCCACAGACCTCGGTTGATTGATCGACTTCCCATCACTGATTGATTGTCAGCATCAGCAGCAGTAGGCTACCCAACTTTACAAATGAATCAAGGGCCAATTACAAAAACTTGATCTTGAATAACCACTTATAGTCATTAGTTAAAAGTCTGAACTTAAAAAAAAGAAGAAGCCAATGTCATGAACAGAATTGAAAGTGTAATTATACGAGGGGAAAAAAACACTCACCCTGCGTTCCAAATCGCATACTCTTCCTTTTTTCTATTCTACATACTACATCTGACGATAAAAATAATCTAGTTAGGATGCAGTATGCTACAATTGGGACATACTTTTACTTATTTATTTCATCATAACATTGCGCCTTGATCTTGCCTCTTGCTTTTATATCCGTCTCATCCCCGTTTGTTTTCATATGGAGGCTCCGTTGATGTGACGTCACTTCAGGTACGCACTGGATATGGGTCAGAATCGCACAAATAGGATGCTTTATTTCAACACTAAAAATCTCGGCCGGATGTAGTAGACATCTGGGTCTTTCTAACCATCCTAAATCTGGCCACAAGAATCGGGACATCCTAAATCTTTTTTCTACCATACAAAATAGTAGAAAGTATGCGATTTGGAATGCAGGGTAGTTTTTTTTTTTATTCCTTATGATCACAAAAATGTAGCAAAATCTCATACACATTCCAAACGCATATGTCAACATAAGTGTGCGTGTGTTTGTGTGTGTGTGTGTGTGTGTGTGTGTGTGTGTGTGGTGGTGGGGGGGGGGGTCATACTACATAGGAGGAGACATGATTTTCACACCTGGAGAGAACCTGGCAAGTATGAAATGTAATACAAAATACAAAAAAAAACATGTTTGAGTGGTTTCCTCTTGGGACTTTTCTGCAATGGTTTTGTTTCCTTAGACACCAGAAAATGAGAAACTTGAAAAAGAAACTTGTCAGACTGTATCAACATCATTTATTAGCTCTTGACCCATCTGCCTGTATGCTGTCCGAAAGAACTCCGCGTTACACCCGACTTGGTTTAGCTCATCCCCTTATCACTGATTGCTGATTCCCTGTGGCCCAACTGGACACACGATACCTCCAAAAGGTCAACTCTGCCGTGAAGTAAAGTCTTTGATCTTGACAGCCGAGACAGCTTTGATGTGTGCTTATCAGTGAAAACAAGGTTCCTTCACTCTTCTCCTGTCTGCTCCTACTCATTTTCTCAGTTTCATCTCTTCCTGGCATACTCACCCCTTTTCCCCCTCAAGTCGTCTCCATTCCCTTCTTCTCATCTCCCTCCATCCTTATACCCTTACTGTGCCCCTTCTTCCACACACACCGAACACACACACACACACACACACACACACACACACACACACACACACACACACACACACACACACACACACACACACACACACTCATATACAAACATAGAGTAAAATTGAAATTGATAAGCTATTCAACCAGAGAGGGAGCAACTCCTCTGTTTCTGTCCGTCTCGTCTTGCCTGTATTTTTCCTTCCTCTCTCTCTACATTAGGCCTCAATACATTTCCCTCTGACTCTGTTTCACCCACCAACCCAGTCCAGTCAATCTTTATTTCACTCTAATATAATCATTGTATATCAATTCAATCTGTGGCCCCTGTTAGGGTAAAGCAGTTTGTTTAGTACATTGCATACTCAATGGCAATTCAAGGTTATTTTCCTTAGACTTAACAAAATAAAAATGTAATGGATATCACACTGATTTAACAATCAAGGGCCCATATTCTTACTTAATGTCAATGTGTTTGAATCATTGTGTGTGTTCCTCCTGCAGCCTGGTTTCTATCAGGTGTCATTGTATCCACCCGGTGAACCTAATGTTTTTGGAAGACCTGAGCTCCTTAACTTGATAATAAAAAAAATAACATTAGGGGAACATTAGTGCAGTGAGCATTTAAGTTTGTACAGCCGTAGCTATCGTTGTAGCAGAGATTAACAGGTGAGTACACACTTGAAGGCAATTGAAATATACATGTCTGCAAAATCAAGACTATAAATACCTAGTTCAACTATGGCTGGGCCGCAATTGGGTTAATAGTGTAAATACTGTTACTGTGTAGTAGGCTATTGAAGAAGTACATGTCAGTGTATGTCAAAAAATAAATAAAATAGAAATTATTCCAGGTCTGGCTCCGGCCATTATGACTTTTTCTTGTAGTTATGTGGACTAAAGGTGCGAACACACAAAGCCAATATAATAGCGTGTGGCCGCGCGTCCACCCAAGAATCGCCGCCCAGCAGCGGGCGTGGCCGCGCCTCATCGAATGCGCGTGAATCGAAGACGCGACCATTTGCGGCGCGGCGAAAGCAGAAGATGAAAATATTGATATTTTCGGCGTCGCTGCGATAGCCAATCAGCGTTGAGATTGCCCGGTGGTCTGCAAGACGAGGTGGGCGTGTGGAGTGAGGACATTGGGCTTCCAATACATTCTGCAAATATGTGTATTTTGCATATGTTAGCTTTAGTTGGTTGTACTTAGCATTTTACATAGTGAAACTCACCCAGCTGTGTGCTGTTACGGAGGATAATATGAACCCAAACTTGACGGCAGTGTCCGTGTGTCACTCACATTTACACATTTCCCATTAATTCAGGATGTTTCCTAGAAATGGGCATTAGCAGCATTTTTTCAAGACAAAGGGCAGTGAAAATATGATTGTTTTAAAAAAAGTTGTCATGTGTCTCACTTTACCCCAGCTGTGGGGTAAACTGAGACAGACCAGAAAAATCAAGTGGGTAAACTGAACCACTTACTTTTTACACTCTGAAACTACCATAACAACACAAATTGTAACAGTTAGAGTCATGTCCGCTAGCTTGAAAACCAAATATTACAAAACTAATGTCGGACTAGTAACAGAATCATGGGGTTTGGTCAATTAAGCAAAACATTTTTCTTAACACTTGAAAGTAACTCTGATCAAATACAACATATAATTCATATTCAATAATTAACATTCAAATGACAGATAGAACCAGTTAGATTAAAACACAGTCTCGGGGTCAGAACACAGGACCCTTAGAGCCAACTAGTGTCTGGGGGTCAGAGGACAATCAGAACCAGAACAGTCTGGGACTCAGAACAGGACTAGACCCAGCTGTCCTTTTCCATCTTTTGAGTCTTTTTTCTGCATTTGTTTGATTGGGATCATTCATTGAATAAAGACATATTTCTTAGAGTTTATTGATGTTAAAGGTCACTCTCCTGTCCCCCACATACGTACGTGCCAAACCATGCCCTTGCTGACACCCCTTCAACGATCAACCCCCACCTCCAGCCCACATTGTCTTTTGTCTTTTCAAACTAGTCTCCTTGCTACCTCAAATATAATGGATTCATTAAAAGGGGCACAGACACTGTCTCACTTTACCCCACAGTATTTGTCTCACTTTACCCCACTGCCACAATTTGAGAAAAAACTACCTCTCTCAGCAATTCAGGCTAATCTTCAGTTATCATCATCACATGGTTTCATATGTTGGTAGTTCATCAACATGTATGATAGAAGTGTTTCTACCTGAATCAATTTGCTTTGGCACAACAATCAATTAAGTTGACAGCAAGAAAATGTACTTTTACATACAAAAAATACATTTTTGTGAAAAAAAACATGCTTACAACATCACCATGAGGTCCTCTCTTTCATGGCCAAGGGGAAATGAGAGGGGCCTGAAAATATATATCTCACACGACGAAAAATGTGTTCCGTGTCCTAGATACAGGGGGTGTCTCACATTACCCGATGTATCACATTCCCCCGTCCTCCCCTACTATACATTTCAGAGACATCTGGTGTAACGCTTCTAGCAAAAGTGAAGGTGCCTACAGGAGCAGAAATGTAAGTTTCTATAATCACTCTATATTTAATGTTGTCCTGTATCTCAGTAGCTTTAATTTCATACATCCAAACTAGCTGAAGAATAGGTCTGAAATGTGCCTCTTAGGTCTACTTTACCCCTCAACATAGCAGAAAAAAATCAGCCCATTACGTATGAGTCCTTTGTGTGGAAATTAAATTATAGATCCTGCGTTTGATATTTTTGTGCAGAAAGAAAACAATGAACTGAATGAAATGTACAATATATTTAAAACATATTGTTTTGTTTAGTATTCCTCATTGCTTCCTACTGTACCTGGGCATGGTACTCTACAAGCTTGAAGCCTAATATAAGGGGAAAACAATCCCAAATTTCCCTTTAAAGCTACATCATTCAGTTTTACTTTGTAGCCAACTATTTGTACTGTATTTCATAGGGAGGGGAGCAGAGCTGTGATTACATTACACCTCACTCTTAAATCTGATGTCCCCTCTGACTTAGAGAGCTTTTCCACATAGTTTGCATGAAAAACAAACTAGCAATAAAAACAATGCAACACCACATTGTCCTGTATTCCATGTGTTGATTGATAGGCTATAGGCTACACTGCTTACCCATGGCTTCCACTTTCTCTTAGTAATCTTAAATTGTATGCATCAATTGTCACACCTATTTTCACTCATCCAGACAAACTTTACATAATAACACCTTCTTCATATCTTGACACCATTATGTTTGCTTTAAGTTTACACATTTGATTGAAGTGTGTTAGCAAAGCTAGAGCCAGGTTTGTAAAATGTCTCCAATATTTGCCCATTATAAGTGAAAGTCAAACATGATAAATGCCAGTGGATTTCTAAAATGGAAGATTTAATCAAACCTGAATAATAACTTGTAATAGGAAATTATTGAGGTAGAATAACTTTCAAATATGTAAGGTTTGTGCTCTACAATAATTTGTGTTATTAATCAATTTGATATTTAAATTTATGTGATTAAGAATTATATGAGCCTGCAAATGATTCAGAATCCTCTGCACTCGCTGTAGTGTCTCAGTCTCAGATTACAACAAGCAGCAACGCGGCCGTATGCAATTGTACAGTTTACAGAACCCTTTCATGCATGAATTATGATATCCTTAGTCTGGATTTTTTTCTCAAGTGATTTTATACTTCTTTAGGCATGAAAAGAAAAAATATAACTTAATTTTTTTTAAACGCACATTTTTCAGAGAGTTTTACACACGTCCACTCGGGTGGACTCCATGCGTTTTGACTTCTCTACTTTGCACTTATTTATTTAACAAAACAGTGAAAAAAAGTATGTATTATCTGAAAACTATAAAATAATATATATTTTCAATGCCTGTTCACATATATTAACATATTCCAATACTTCAATCTAATGAAAAAGCATGGAATATTTTTTTCAATCTAAATTTTCTATGAAAATAACATACAACTTTTTCCTTGATTCTCCAATTTCTCTTTTTCAGGTGTAATTCAGTAGTACAGCCTACTAACTTGTACATCACTTCATCAAAGCTATTTTTATATGAAAATTGGCATCATACTGACACCAACTGTTTTACACATAATAGAATAATCTGGAAAAAATGATTTTTTTTTACACAAATACTTCAAGTTGCACTCTAATAACATAAATCAATTGATTTAAAACCAAAAAGTTACAGCAAAGTAAGCTTTTTCAATCACAACACATCTGCAGTCATAGTATTTATTGAAGTCCGTGATGCATGATGTCCAATTTAGTGGACATGTGATTAAACATAATTTCCTCCCAATGTAAAATCAATAATTGGAAATTTGAACAACTATATGACTCCTAAGATGTTAACTGATGTTGCCATATTTTTTTTACCTGCCAGGCTCTCCTATTTTAGAAGTATTTACAGGATATTCCTGAGCTAAACAACTTTTCTGCTCCCTGTCGGCCATCTTGGTTTTGACTAATTGTGGCTGCTCTTACAATGGTTGGCCACTGGTTGGCAATGCATTGGATGACACACAAGAGTCCACTGTAGTGGCTGATATGCAACTAGGCGATCTACACCCATGCATATTCAAGAAAACAGCTTTTGAATAGCTGTCCACTGTAGTGACCACTATGCGTGAAAGGGTTAATATTCCTGTTAATGAACCCCCACCCCAGTTTAAACAACACTTTTAGTATTTATCAAAACTTAATCCAATATTCTGATGAGTTGTTATTTACGATACGTATTATAAGGATAACAATGTTTTCTTTGTGCCAATCTAGCCATCAAACGGTTGGCATGGATACAATGTAACTGTGACAGCATCAATTATTCCTTTTCCCCTTTTTCTCCTTTCTGCCTCAGTCTGTGAAGCTATTATTATCCTCACTCTTCCTTTCCCTTTTGACTTCTAGCCTGCATGTATGTCCTCCCATTTATCGCTATTATTTTGCTGTCATCTCTTCTCCCTCCTGTTTTTCAATTATATTTATTTCCTTCAGCAATACAATTCCTGCCACCCTGAAAGCAGAACGAGAGAGGCCACTCTGGCCAAATATAAGTTGGGAGGTGGTATGGGAACTTGAAACATAGTTTGGGTCAACATTTGAAGCACCTAAAGCCTTGTTTCCACATAGCGGTGCAGCTCTGCCTGCTTTTATTTCCACAGAAAGAAGTTGGGTAGGGTCCCAAAATAAATTGAAAATGGAGAGACTATCAAAAGGAAAATGGGAAGACTTGGAAAGAAAATACACAGAATAATTTTTTTTTTCATACTCTTATAAGGAAATATAATGCCTCTGGGATTCATCTTGTATTATGGTTTTTATTTTTTATTTTTTTTATTGAAATTAAAAGAGGGCATGTGACGGTGAGAGCAAGTGAGTGACAACCACTGCACCAGAAGAACTCCCGCTGACAGAATTTCACAACTTAAAGCTTTTGAAAAAATAAAATACTTTTCGAGGCACAGGCTGTTTCAAAGAATGTTGTTTCCGGGGAGAATTCTGGTGTCACACTGTCATTGTATCGTTTTCTGCAAGGAAGACTCCACTTTCTGTGAAACAAAACAGTTTGAATGCACATACATCTGTGTCTTCCTGTACACCCACTGTATTCCATTGTGTGCAACCAAACAACTCCATTGCAGAAATAAGAGCTTAAATTCAAGATGGACGGTAAACAGTTTATGGAATTGTTTTATGTCTTAGGATGCAAGCCTGCAACCTTCCAGAACAAAACCTACTTTTGTATCCTCTAATCAGTGCATTTCAAGGAATGAAATATCTGGCATGAAATAATCTGAGATACACTATTGTTCATAAAGCACAGCATGATGATACAGCTGTCAAATTAAAAAAAACACATACAAAAATAAATTGTAGAAATTAGGTTGAAATGCTAAATACACATCATGACACAATTCAACTCATGATGAAAGCTTTTTCATAATGCTGCAAAAATAAAGAAATACAATGTTGATGTTTATTGTATGTGTCCAGCCCTGTGCTAAAGCTACTTGTATTTTATTTGAGCTTACATGCCGTTACCCTTATGAGCTACATTCTGTTTTAATAGTATTTATTTTATTATTTTGATCAAAGTGAAAGTGTGTGAATACATTTTCCAGCGCTATAATTCGTCGTTGAACAATTTTCAGGTGAGTCCACCATTAAATACCAATATTTCAGTTAAGATTTTAGTCTGAGGGGCGCCCTTAGCTCAGTTGGTAGGGTGTCCCCCCCCATGGGCCTGGGCCAGCAGCGGACCCGGGTTCGATTCCAGCCCGCGGTCGTCCTCTGCATGTCACTCCCCTCTCTGCCCCATTTCAGCTCTGTCTCTACACTATCAATAAAGCATAAAACTGCCAAAAAATATCTTTAAAAAAAAAGATTTTAGTCTGTGACCTACAGCAGTTTTTAACATGCATGAATAGAATCGTCACATAGGATCGACACATACACACACACGCAGACACACACACACACACACACATACAACCCGGCTACCAGAAAAAGATTTATGAAGTAATAAAAGCTCAGCTCTAAGAAACACACACACAAGTACACACCCACACACAAATGCACCCATCATAACCCCGCCAAATGCAGGGCTTTGCATATCCTTTTCCCTTTTCAACACACTAGAGACAGATGTTCTCTGTGATATTACATCTGTTTCCGCAGCACTCACAAATCACACACACACACACACACACACACACACACACACACACATACCGCCTCCTAGTATTGAGAAAGACACAAACACATTTTCTCATTGGAACAAGGGGATGGTTCTTAGTCCAAGTCTGTACGACAGATCCTGACTGTTGGCTAGAGTGCGGATGAAACATAGGCTACACAAAAGATCAAAACAGAGAGGAAGGGATACTGTGCGGTGTGTGTGTGTGTGTGTGTGTGTGTGTGTGAGTGTGTGTGTGTGTGTGTGTACTCGTGTGTGTTTGCTTGCGGGCGAGCGAACAGTTCAATTACATTTTTGGAGCTGTGGCCAGAATGGATTGAGGGATATCGGGATAACCAGTTGGCGAGCTGGTTCAAGGACTCCTTGGCTCCTTGGCTGGCAGGCTTGGTGGAGGGATGAAGGGCTGGTTGGATGGATGGATGAGTGCCCATGAGCACGATGCTTTATCCCCATCAGCAGTATCCCTGCTCTGTGGCCTCAACCCTTAAGATAAATGTATTGTTTTGATTTCTTTTAAGATTTTACATGTTAGTGAACATATTTTGTCAAGATGTTTTATTTTCTGCACGTAATGATTTTTTCATTGAATTATGTTTCTTTACGGTTTTTCTCTTGGTCTTTTATGTACACATGACATCTGCTGCACACCTGTCCGTCCTGGGAGATGGATCCCTCCTCAGTCGCTCTCCTTGGGGTTTCTTCCTCTTTTCCCCTCTAAAGTTTTTTTGAGAGAGTTGTTGGAACATATGGTGTTGTATTGTGGGTTGAGAAGCACACTATGTGCAATTGCAATTCATTTGTGTGAAATTTGGCAATGCAAAGCAACAAAACTAAAACTGAACCAACTCACTGCCCGATATTAATCAAATTTAATCTTTCTATTATGTCAGATCTGATGACCTAACATGATAAAGCTCAATAAAGTTGGCAATCTCTAATGCCGCTTCAATAAAGTTTTGAGTATCTGTTGAAACAGCTTACATACTATTTTACTCTTAGTTCTTCTTGCAGTTTTTCCGAACATGCATGATAGCCTTCGTTCAATATATCTTAGCTTTTTAGAACCGTATTCACAATCTTTCTCTAACCTTAACTACGTTTTTTTTTAATAACCTTAACCATCATTTATTTGCAATGCCCCCTAAACGTATCCAAACTAAAGATGCCATTTGCAAATAGCCTAAAGAAAAAAAAGATAGCCATTCATCACTGGGCACTGGGAGGCAGTGTGCACTGGAGTTAAGTGTGTGAAGGTGCTGGGCTGAAGCAACTCAGTCATGCCTTGTTTTTTAAATGTATTTGGTTTAATATTTTCAAAAAACATTATCAGGGGGTCATTACATTTGCCTAATTATTATGAAATGGTGTCTGTTAAAGATTGAGTTGCTTTTTCAAGTTGGTGCTTCATTTGAAATAGCTTGTATGATGTAGTTTTTGTTGCCATAATTGTGGATGTAAACAATGACACTACATTAATTGCGATAATGTCATGAACTAATCCTGAGATTTACAGTATGTAAAGATTGCGTATGAACAGACAGTGAATGCAAGTGAGTGCAAGCATGAACTCAGAGCCGGCCCAAGCCTTCAGGGGGCCCTAAGCGAAATATGATTAGGGGGCCCCTCTCCAATGTTAGCGCTGCTAGAACTATAGATCTTTGTTAAAGAGTGTTTTCCGCTAGTGCCTCCACTGTGCGGCTGTGCGAAAATATTTGACAGGCGAGATTCAGACCCTCCTAGGGGAGTCCGGGGGTATGCCCCCCCGGGAAGATTTTTTTAACCTTTTTAAAGTGAAATGCATGAATCTGGTGCACTTTGAGAGGAAAATTAAGAGGCTAAATCTGAGAAATTGTGTGAACAAATAATTTGGAGACACTGGGTCGGATGAATTAGAAGCTATTGAAGAAGGACACATGGATTTTCCATGAAAATATTAATATAGTAAGGCGTCCCCCTCCCGGGCCGGGCCCAGCAGCAGACCCGGGTTCGATTCCCACCCGCAGTCGTTATCTGCATGTCACTCCCCTCTCTGCCCCATTTCACCTCTGTCTCTCTGCACTATCAATAAAGCATAAAAATGCCCAAAAATATCTTTAAAAAAATACATATATATATTAATATAAAATAAAATATTATGGAGGGTCCTCTGGGTTAGGCTTGGAGCTCTTTTTCTTTTACGGGACATATTTCTCTGTAATATAGTGAATGCATTTAAATGCAGTGTGAGGAACTAAGCAGAAGAACTCTGTTGTTCAGCTACTGTATCTTTTTTTCCACAGACGAGGCTGAAGGCTATAGACTATACACAGTGCATGGGCAACTGAGGGCAGCCCCATTTCCAATTGTTTTTAAATAAACTCAATACACACTGTGCATGGATGTGAACGTGACATGATCAGATCATTTCGGATTTCCTCCCAGATGAACTGATTACATTTTTAGGCTATTAATTATCTAGACCAAAACATTTTATTCCTTTTTTTGTATGATAACTCACATTTGCACAATATGATGTTAATATCAAACACACAAACTAAAAAAAAAAGGGAGGGGGCCCCCCAGGCAGTCGGGGGCCCTAAGCGGCCGCTTAGTTCGCTTATGCCCCGGGCCGGCTCTGCATGAACTTGTACAAACTAGTATGAAGTCCATCAAAATGTAAATCTTTTTCAGCACACAATGCTTTATTCCCTAAATAATTTGAGGGTTGTTTCCGGCAATTATTTGACTATTTGTCAAAGGACATGTTGAGCATCTCTGAAAATAGTCTAAGACAAAAGCTCTTTGAATGAGAAAGTTATGATTATACAGTATACATGCTTTTTATATCTTGAATGGCTTGAATCAGCCATGACAATCGAGCCATCAGTCAAACCATTTTTTAATAATCTTCCCCTTTCCCGCCCTCGGCCCACGGACTGTAACTCTAAATATGTATCACGCATGTATAGACTCAGATTCACACATAAACGTACTCGCACATAGATTAATTCCACACAAAGACCCCCTTATCTACCCCCCTTTGAGAAGAACCCCACATTTTAACTTCAAAATAGGCCTTTTTGTGAAGCTGTCACAAAGTCCTGACGCCCTGGTTTAGTCAAAGTCAGAGAAATAGATTGAGAGAGCGGGGGAAATTGACACAGAGAATGAGAGAGAGAGATAGATGTCACCCACGCTGCTTTGCTCTTCCTGAACAAGTCACACGGTATACCAACTGACTGACACTGCTCCCACATTCAACTTTAAAAAACGGATAGACGTTAGACTTTCTGCCTTTTTACACTTGTTAAAAGGCTTTCGGGGCCTTTGTAGACTTTGGTAAAAGGTAACAGAAGAGCAGAGGTGTATGCAGCTTCCCAGTGGTGTAAAGAAAGAGAAAAAGCAGGTGTCTAGGGTGACATTGCTCGACTGCAGTCAAGCCTTGTCAGCGCTGAACTGTGTGAACCGCGGCAGTTTCATTGCAGAGTTTGTACAGTTACCTTTGGTAAGTGGCTTCATGGCAAAAAATGTAACAGGTGATATGTCAGAGAGGAGTTTATTGTGTTAATTGAACTTTAACTGCATATATTTAAAAGTTGTACTACTCCAACTATTAATTGAAAGCTACAGTTTCAAGAGCCCTCAGTGTCTTTCAATGGATGAATACAAATAAACAACTTATGAACCAGGTTTAAAAATGACTCCAGTACTTTCTGCTTGGTCGATTTAGCATGATTAGGCTTTACAACTGATCAGTACAATTAGGATTAATCGTAAGGCATTGTAACACCCATCATTCAAAACATCTCTATTGGACTTCTGATAGGATACATATTTCTTGACGACAGTCAAGCAAACATTTTTTTTTAACTAATATTAAAAGGAAAAACAAATTATGAGGGCTACCAGCTTTAATGCTTTAATTATAATCTGAGAAAAAAAATTTTTTAAATCCCGCCGCATCTACTACCGCTGCGGCTCATTGTACTCTTCAGATTTGAAATAAATCTCGAAGTCAAGGTTATAAAGTAACTTTCTTTGCCTTCACTTGATTCCCTAGCAAGATACACTTGTAACAAATTATTTTTCGTTGTTAATATGGACTTAAAAACTGTGGCGGAATGCAAAATAATAGAATTTTAAACATGATCTGATAATTTTTTGGATTAATCGCGATTTACTGCGCAAATTCTAACATTAATGCCGATTTAAAAAATATAGATTTTTTGACAGCCCTACAAAGATCTTTATAAGATATTTAAAAAAAAGTCAAAGTTATTTATTTTCATACGCACAAAAATTCATGAAGCAGTCGACGGTAATTCAATTATTGATTCTCAAGCTCTCTTCAATAACACCTAATACAATTTACAAGAACAACAAACAACTCGAAAAAAAGGAGAGGATCGAACTAAGACAAATGACACAGAGATGTAAATGAAAATTACATAATTTAAATATAAAGGTGTATGAAGAATACAATTGACTCTTAATGCTATTTCAATGTTGTGATATATCCAATACATATACAGGGAAACAGTATGTATCTGGGCTCTGCAGTTTAGGTGAAAGCCTAACTGTGTTATTCTCCTTGTGGGTGAATGCAGCCTTTATGCGGAGGAGTAGCTGTGTTTAAGATTCAGCACATCTCTGCGACTGTCACCCACACATGCATGTTATATATGAGCGTTCTGCACTCAAAACCTGGTTGTAGCCATCACCCAGCCACTCAGTCATCCATCATAGATGTGGTGCTGTAAACTGAAAGCCTGGTTTTTGAGGTCAGCCAGTGCATGCAAACATACAAAGGTGCCGGTAAAAGCAGACAGTTTATTGTGGGTAAGTAAGCATAGAACAGGTACTGTATATCCTGGTTTCAACAGTAAGCAAATCAGCCACAACATGCCTTTAACAGGCATGAAAACTAGGACAAGTGTGCAACACGTAAGAAGCAGCTTACCCAAGTTCAGTGTTTGATTTATTAAGACCACTTATGTAAATCGAGTCAGTTGCTATTTTCCAATTAGCACACTTGAGGCACAAAACAGTGTACGTGCTGAATGCAATACAAGTGCCAGGTGAGAGGGGAGGCTGTGAAATGGCAGCACGCAGTAGACTGGGTTTCCACACATTTTGTTGTAGCAGTTTTGACTTCAATCATGTGATTGTTCTTCTTTTTCTTCTTTTTCACATATTCCTATACTAATAGGTTTCTCCTTAATCCTTTTTAGGGGTCAGTGCTGGTCATGTCAACATTGCATTTAATAAATGATAAGAAATACACGTAATTGAATATACAGTATGTCAAGGGAACCCATGGCTCAAATTGCTTACTATACATTTTTCTGCCTTAATTATTATCATATGCATGCATATGTTTTTTACAATTTACTGAATGAAATACATCAGCACTCTCACTGTAAAATCCCGTGTTCACCTGTAATAAGTCCTGAAAACGTAAATCCACCCATTGATTTGAAATTCTCTGTAATAAGTCATTTGTACTTAAAATACGGTCCAATATTAAATGGTCACCTCTGTCTGCTGAAATGTAACCATTGAGTTATCACAGGAGTGACGCTTTAATGTTACATATTTGCATTCAACAGCCAACAGTCCAACTATGGATTCACCCGCTGAAGATGGATCGCTCCACACTGGAAGCCTGACAATCACCCAGCCACTCTCTGTCTGCCACACACTCAGTCATCTCATGTGTCTGCTGCCCACACACTCACCTGTCATGTATAGACAATGGACATGATAGCTCTACACTGGAGATGCTTTTCACATTCCTCGCCCCTGGTTATATGTGCGCTAGCCTGGGAGAATAGGCCCAGGGCAAATTCATTCCCTTTTCATAATGCACTCAGTAGCTTTGGGGCCTATTAGTAAACCCGCAAAGTTGATAGAAAACACTTTTCTTGCCTTTTGACTGATACCTGGTGGAGCTATTCAAAATGCAACAGGAGAGAGCTGTTTGTAGCCCAAGGCAGAGCGGAATGGTCACCCACAGTTAATGAGATAGGAAAGCCATGGACCGACTACTGTCAAAGACCATATGTGATCGTTTTATATTGGATATACAGTATGTTGCAATGAAGTCTAATCCAATGTCATATCCTGCTGAGACGAATATCCAGAACTTAACCCTCTGTACATGAAGGCCGTCACACATTCACCTAGTGGATGGCAAACCGTTGTTATTCAGTGTTCGCTGTTAGTTCCATATCTCTAGTCCTGTGCCTGTTGTTTTGAAGTATTACCAGAACAAGAACTGATATTTATTCAACTGACTTTTTGTCACATTGGGTCTTTCCGATAGACTCATTATATGCACAGTCTAAGCTCAGCAGTCGAAAGCATATCCATGAGCGCATGAGTAACACAAACAGTGCACCTGCAAAAAGTTAGCCATTTCCTCTCCTTCCTCCAATCAGTCAGTTATTCATCCAATCAGCTAATCAGACACAATGTCCTGCATTTTGAAGGACTGTTATCAACGATGACATGGACAGTTGATCACATTAATTAATATGACAGGCTCTATCTAACGCAGACAAATGGAGCGCAGAATAAAAGAGGAGGATGGAAATAAAAGGAAGAAGATAGGAGGCAAGGTAGGGAAGAGAAGACCAAAGAGAAGCCATGATGACAAGATGGTTTGTAAATGTGTGATCACGGGAGGAATGAGGACAGAGAGGAGGAGATCAAATGAAGGGAAGGACAAAAAGAGGAGAGGAGACATATGATTTGACAGTGAATGTGAATAGGGTTACTTTGTGGTTAATCCTATAATTATGTCCCATTTCCCAGGCGGTGGGTTTCCATAGGAACTCTTTATAGATTCATGAAACGGCAGGGGTCATTTATACAGTGCCTGCCTTGATGTACTGCATTAATGATTTCACAAGAGTATACTGTACAATAAAAAGGAATGCATAGGTTGGAAACGGAATTAAAGCAATGAAACTGCCCTGCAACAGCATTGAGTTGGGTGGTTGAGTTCTTAGTTCAAAAATCACAGGGTGACAATAGCCTAAAGTGAAATAATAAGAATCAGAGCGAAAATGTAACTGACAAGCTCTGTGGCAGTGATTGTGTTATCATGCATTACTGTATATTATGTTCTATGAAGAACACTGTCATTGTATCACATTGTATTGTATAGTATTGTCCATGTATGTTTTAGGAAATGTATGAAACCAGGACACTCCAACTATAAATTCTACTTTAGTGAGGTAAGTATGGTCATCATTGCATGTGTGGTGTGTGCTGCCCCAAATCACGCATTATCTTATCAGTACAACACTGTAAAAAATCACCGCAAATTATATAGCCTCACAATGTTTAGATGTAAAGAGCCCATGGATAGTTGCATTTGCTACTTTTCTGAAAATAGTGTCCGGGTGAGGCTTTGTGCTGCAAGACTATAACTGAAATAATGTTTCTCGTATTAACATTAAAGGCCTACTTCACCGGTTTGAATATGAAGGTGTATTGAATTCTGAGATCCTATGTAGTATAAATGTGCGAAAAAAATTTAAATTTGTTCATCCTAGCCTGAGAAAAGCCAGAAAGAGTGTTTTTTTTAACCCTATATTTCTCCTTCTCGTGACATCACAGAAAGAGAAATATAGGGTTAAAAAAAACGTACTTTGTAAATATTACTGTGATGTCACAGTAAAAGACATCACAATAATATTTACAAAGTAAGTTTTTTTTAACCACATATTTCTCTTTCCGTGATGTCACGAGAAGGAGAAATATAGGGTTAAAAAAAACACTCTTTCTGCCTTTTCTCAGGCTAGGATGAACCGATTTCAATTTTTTTCGCACATTTAAACTACATAGGATCTCAGAATTCAATACACCTTCATATTCAAACCGGTGAAGTAGGCCTTTAACTAAACTAATATTGGCTACACTTAACACCCCAGTTTCTAAACAATGGGGCACATCATCCCCCTTTTAAATAGAAATGCCTCACATGATGGAGGTAATGAGTTGAACCAACACAAAGTCTCAACCACACTGCACAAACATAGCTTTGATTGCATGGATGCCATTTTGCTTGCAATTAGATCTGTGGTATTCTGCCACCTGTTTTGTTTTGTCTTGTTGAATTATTCATTCAAGGGCAGAAAAGGAAACTCTGCATCTATAGGCAGATAACACCAACTGAAGCCAATTCCATCCCTTCTTTTAAAACTAATGTTTAAACAAATCAATAACAGCACTTTAGGTAGTTCATTTCATAAATGAAAAAGTCAAATTAAAGCCTTTCTTGTTAGTGTCTTTCTTCATAAAATATTCACATTTAGTCTTCCAGATAAATTTCACAAAGCAAAAAACAATGAAGGTGGAGGTAAAGGTTCAATGTGTAAGTTCTCTGGTGGATATTGGGATCAAACCATTACATTTTATAATATAAATCAGTAGCTCGACCAGTCTGCCACTGTCCGTCAGCACTCTGCTACTCAGTATCAGTAGAATCAGTAACACTGGGGTCAAATGCAAAAGGCTTGTTTGCCAATAATGCCGGTGGGAACTGTGTCATTATAACCTGAGCTTAAACAAGGTATTAATGAGCAGACATCATTATGTGATCGTAATGAGGACATAACAAGGTCAACAGGGTTTCATGGTACACACGGCCTGAGAGGGTGTCACAGTAATGGGGACATAATGGCAGGGTATCACGACGAGGTGTCTACATACGGAGGTGTCCCTAATAACCTGCTGTGTTTACCACAATTAGACAAGAGAGAGACAGGCAGAAGGGAGAGGTAGCTAAACGATGGCAAAAAAAATTAGAGGAATGGGAGACATATGTGGGGGGAGGAGGGTGCAAGTGGCAGAGTGAAAAAGAAAGATGAGGAGAAGGAGAGATTGAAGGGGCAGGGTGCGGTGATTAGAATGTGATGGCCTGTGTAGAGCCGGGCGTACTCGCGCGCGTGTGTATGTGTGTGTGTGCAATCGCAGGTCTTGGAATTAATGAGAATCTCAGATGAGAGGAGAGGGTCATCATGACCTGCATCCAAATGACACCAAACGCACACATGCACACAAGTAAAACCACACACTCGTGTGCACACACACTGACTCTTGGTCACACAGCACACTGGCTAACAAATGCACATTCTTAGTCACTAACAAATGTAAATGTAATGTAAGGGAAAGAAACATGCACAAACACACACACACACACACACACACACACACACACAAAAACCCCTCTCTTTCGGTGAGTGGTTTCAGGTGACACAGCTGCTCTGCCTGCTGTCCTACATGCCACAATGTCATTCATATGTGACTGTCAGTAACATGTGGAGGACTTTAGTCTGCCTCCAATCCCAATAAATCAATTAGGAAAGGGAAGGAGTAAGCTGGTGTTAATTGCGCAAAGACACCTAAGAATCTGTCTGTTACCGTTATTTAATTATCTCTCCTCTCCACTGTGTCTGATGTTTACCTTATCATGCTGCAGGGTCACAGCACACCTACACACATGTGCATGCCCGTAGGTTATTTCCGCTCTGCTGATAATACAGCAGCTTGATCTGAATAGCCCTAAACAGAAGACACTACATTTTTAAAACCTCATGCTAACACAGAGTCAAATGCAGACAGGGACCCGTTACGCATTGACGCCTACTGGCTGCTGTTGAACTGAAACTGCAATTTTTATCAAATCTCAGGAATATTTTCATATTCACAAAACAGGTTTGTACTGCACGTTTAGGTTTTTCTGAGACATATTGTAACATGTTAGATTCCTATTTACATATGCAGTAGACATAGACAAAACATAGTCAATCCATTGGAGTAATTTGTTCTGGCCTACCTGGTTGGATACAACAAATATTCATTATAAGAACTTTAAGGACCCTGGGTCATATTCGTTTTAATGTTGAATTCTGTGATTCAAGAAAACTCTCTCTCTTCCCCTTTCGATGAGCCCCTGCATGTGTGTGTGAAACGTTGACAAGAAACAGGTGGTGTTACTAGAATTATTTCATCAAACTACCCAAGTGTTTGAATAATTGAAACTGAGTCAGGCCTTCTTGGAAGCAGGTGAATTTACTTGCAAACAGCATGCAAGGGTCAAACAACAATGTACCTGGCTTGATACATGGTTGAATACATCGAATGAACAGTGTACAGAGATTATATGCAAGAGAAGTTGGTGTGTGCGCAAACACATACTAAGTTTGGTGTGTCCAGCCCTTATTTTTGCTGGCGAAAGCAGAAATGTTTTAATTAGGCATACATTCCCAGAAATTCATCTCAGCTGGTGTTATCCTTCATACAATGTCTGATAACAGAATATGGGGAGTGAAACTACTGTGCACATGAATGCGTCAAGGCTAAACAACAAGTTTGTCTTAGCAAAACACTTTGGAGTTCTTTGGGACAAAGTTCAACAGCCAGATTGTGCATTAAAATATTATACAATAAAGCAAATTAAATTCTGTTAACATTCCACCCTTTTTATAATATTTAATGCAACTTTCTGCAACACTTCAAAGCAAAAGGGCAAAGCATATGAGTAAATATATTTCAGTCAAGCAGAATAATATCAAGTACATCAACATCACAGTTGTGAAAATGCAAGTTTGTGTACTGGTGCTATATCGTCTATGTACAGTTTCAAAGAGGACAGTCTTTGTAGAAGCCAGGGAACAGGAACCAAGATCGTCTTGATGGTCAACAAGTCCTTTTGTGGCATTTTGACGCAAAGTGTCCTTCATATTACAGTCACTGGGGGAATGGTTATGTAGGATATTACCATAACCGATTCAGATTGTTCCTCAGTGTCCAATTGTCCTTATTGAAGAATGGTCAGCTTCGTCTTCTCCTTGCATCTGAAACAGAATGAATTTGAGCAGTAACATGTTCTCAAAAGAAATGCTCATCATTCTGCCAGGGTTGTTTCTAAAATATCATCCTATCCATTTTGCTTGCTTTAGATGTCACAATTAACGCACAACAACATTTTAGGATAGGTTTGATTTCATTCTTCCACATGGTTGTCTGTGTTTGGGCAGCATTCAAGCACACACAGGCAGGCAGTGAGACAGGCCCTCCCTTTTCTGCATGGGACTGAATCACACACACACCACATTCCTGAGAAGCTCTCTACTTCTCCAAATCTGACATGGTGTTATAGTTTGTTCTTCAAATAACACATTATGATCACATTGTTCAGCACACAAATCCCTTTTAACTTGTAGTTCAAATCAAAAGCATTGAATAATTCTTTTTAGTGAACATTTTCATAAAAAGAACACAAAAGGACGCTTTTTTGTAAGTTTATGCTGGAACTTCAAATGATTGACTGCACCTTTAATCTTTAAGGTTCACTATGGGTCTTGGATTGGCAAGATATTTAGCTCTAAACTTTAAAGCGTTTAGCAATTTAGTCAGAACTCTGGTCATCTTTAGGAGACGAGCATTTTGTAACCCATCATAACAGCATAACAATTGTATGCACACTTACAAAACCTTTTATCTCCCTTCCCCTACATACTTTTTCTTTAAACAATAACATCCATAAACAATCAGTTCCAAACAATCTTTTTCCTCTTACACTTTCAACAACATTCTCTTATTCATCTCCTTGGCCACCACCTTTCTCTTTACTGTTCACGATGGGGGCTTGGATCAAATGTAAAGTCAGATATTTGATCATATGTAAGAGGGGCAGTTGCTTACAAGTAATTTAATTTTTTTTTAAATGTAAAATCTAATCAATTTAACAGGACGAACACCCCTATTCCCTCCAATTGATTAATAAAATTCACCAATTTAAAACTAGAACACCCTATGTGATGTATTCTAAACAAAACTAATAAGTCTACTCTGCAGTTGTAGACTATTGACAAACATAACAAAACAAAACAAATAAACAACCTGTCATAGACTAACTCCCTGGAGCAGTACTATATCCCCAGGCTAAGTAACAACAAGCAGCCAGATATCAATTTGTTTCCACAAAACCTTCCCGAATTACAAAGAACTCTCAGTTTAATGGAACAAACTATATCTGTCAGAATAAAGGGACCACCCTCGATCCCACACTAATGATCATCTAATTACGTACGTGAGACTTTTGTTTTTGACAGTGTAAATTCTCAAACACCAAAGGCTGAGATAGGTTTGTCTCTAGTGCATCTCCCCAAACACTACAGGTTGAGATAGGTTTGTCTCTAGTGCATCTCCCCAAACACTATAGGTTGAAATATTTTTCTCTTTAGTGCATTTTCCCAAACACTACGATCAGTTATTCTCCCTTACGGTAAAACCATGAGAAATACTGCTTCATAAACTAGTTTATCTACCTAATACATAAAACAAAGGAATTCCTAATTCCTGGACAAAACAAAATCAGCTGTTTATATTCACCTGATTTCAAGAAAGCCTCGACTCGCTCAGTTTTGGCTCTGGATTCCGTCACCCCTCCTCCGTCCAAGTAGAGTCTGCAGACAGCCTCTTTTGTAGCTCTGTTTACTGGAGGTCTTTTGTCGAGAGATCTTGGACTCCCCCGTCTTCACGGTGCAGGCTCTTCTTGTCCAGAGAAGAAGATGTTGGATCCGGCTCGAAGGACCATTTGTTACTAGAATTATTTCATCAAACTACCCAAGTGTTTGAATAATTGAAACTGAGTCAGGCCTTCTTGGAAGCAGGTGAATTTACTTGCAAACAGCATGCAAGGGTCAAACAACAATGTACCTGGCTTGATACATGGTTGAATACATCGAATGAACAGTGTACAGAGATTATATGCAAGAGAAGTTGGTGTGTGCGCAAACACATACTAAGTTTGGTGTGTCCAGCCCTTATTTTTGCTGGCGAAAGCAGAAATGTTTTAATTAGGCATACATTCCCAGAAATTCATCTCAGCTGGTGTTATCCTTCATACAATGTCTGATAACAGAATATGGGGAGTGAAACTACTGTGCACATGAATGCGTCAAGGCTAAACAACAAGTTTGTCTTAGCAAAACACTTTGGAGTTCTTTGGGACAAAGTTCAACAGCCAGATTGTGCATTAAAATATTATACAATAAAGCAAATTAAATTCTGTTAACAGGTGGTGCCCCATGATAGGTCCAGTCGAAGGGATTGCTGTCTCCAGATTGGACACCCACTTGAAATTGTCCCAGAACATAAAACATACTGCTATCATTGATAACATAAATTGCTTTCAATCCAGATGTTACAAATAACAATAAACATTTACTTAGAAATAATATAAATCCCTTAAAACACACTTTTTGCTTAATCTGTGATCGTTTATGGGGATTTGCAGTATGTTTCACATGTCACATTATAGATATTCAGGAGTTATAGTTATGTGGATGGAGTTTTGGGTTTAATTAAAAGGCTATTAAGGTAGTCAAAAAAGAAACGTAGACTACCTGACACATAACCAAATTTGATTATATTCATTTTCTGAATGTATAAAAAATGCTGGGGTCAGATTGACCCCAAGGATGAACATTGTTGGTAACATTTGAGCATAACAGGAGTGCTAATGTCTAGGTTCCCCTAAACTGAAGACATCAAACTAAACACATTTTAAAGATGTTTGCTTAAACAGCCTACATGTGTTTAGTAGCAATACAACGTTATGAACTCTAGATATTTGGGAGTCAGGTGACAGGTACGAGTGTCAAAACTGACGGTTGGAGCTGTCAATGTTGTGACCGTCAATCAAGCAACACAAATGCGTTCTGCAAAAAGGGTGTGTTCACAGCTGGCATACTTTCCCTGCTTCATCCCACCTCTCCTACACTATCTATGGAAAGGGCTCTGCTTCCCTCCATATCGTTCATCCATTATGCATGACCAATTTACACTGTCGAGATGGAGAGGGAGGGAGTGGGGAGGAAAAGGAGGGGGAAAGAAAGTGGAAGAAAATGGCAATTTACTAAAGCTCGAAAATTGATAGAGTCTGTATCTATACGAGCAAAGATAATCAGGATATTGGAAATGTGGACACATCTGTGTATTCATAATATATGACCAATTTTCACTTTTACTTACACAAGAGGAGAGAGACAGCAGCAGAAAACATTTATAGCCACTCTTTACCTAAAGGCGATTCTTGAAGCATCATTGGAGAGTGTCTGCTGTTATTGCCTACCTCCCACACTTTAGTATGTGGTTGTGCATGTTAGTGTGTGTGTGTGTGTTTGTGTGTAGGTGTGTAGGTGTGTGTGACAGTAATGGTTCTCACTCCTTGGAACAGGTGCCCTTAACACATGTAATTTTGCTAAAGACAGTTACAGTCAATAAGACAATGAATTGTAGCTAGGCCAAGCCTCTCTGTCCTTCCATTGGGCATACACAATTATAAAACAAACATAAGAAAAAAACATCTACTGTAATTGTTGCACTGACTCTTGCACTTTATACTTAGAAAAAGCAATGGTATGTATTCCTTTAATTTCCACATTTGCAGCCTGTGAAAAAAGGACACACTATTGAGAAGCACTGTCATGTGACAGCCTCTTCTCAAAAGAAAAAAAGATGGTGAATGCAAACGAGTCCCCCCCCAAAAAAAAAATAAAAAATGCAACTACTGCTTACATGCAGTGAATTTGTCAGTTTCCTTCATCTGGAACGCATGTTGTATTGACTTACATTGTGATATGTTCAAGTGCTGTTCACAAATGAGTATTTGGGGGAGGTAACTTCATCATGATTAACTGTAGTTAGATTTAATATTGTAAACACGTATTGAAAGGCAAGAAACTAAAACAAATAGGCTAAATGTAAAGTAGAAATAGGTATTACTCGACGGTAATACCGTATACCGGGATGTAATTTGGGTAAGGTTTAAAGATATCAAAAACTGGGCACCTCCTAACCCTAATGCTAAATAAATGCAGCTTAAAATTCAACTTTTTAGTAGAAATTCCCTCTATCTTCACCCATCATAAGAAGTGATACACACTCATGTACAATATGAATTCCATTCTAGACCTATATTTAAATGAGCTTGTAATCACCATTCCCAGAGCAATCGTCTTTTATTTTCTTGAACTGAGATACTTTGTTACGTTCTATTACTCTTTTCATGTATAGTAATTTTCCACTGTTGTAGTGTTATTTTTAAGTCCAATATCCCACTGTCACTGCATCAGCAATACATTGGCCTTTTTTTCTGAATCACCAAATACTTATATCCTTCAATGTTAATTAATAATAACACAAACCTTTTCTTGTCGAAGCTAAGGGACACTGAGAACTTACTGAGATTAGACGTCTTCTCAGATTGACATTGGGTAGAGTAGCTCTGCAGGGAGTCGGCTGCCACCTTTCCAAAACTACTGTTTATAGATTTTAAAGAACCTGAACAGGTACCATTAAAACTAACAGGGAAAGTGAGCAAAATGTCAGTCAAGCACAGTCTGTAAACACCTACACATTTCTTACCCGAGGTCTCATCAACCAAAATACCAGAAAACACATGTGGGGTATGGAGAGGGCTGACATCTCTGTCAGACATTTGAGGGCTGCCGTTTACATGAATTGACTTTCAATGTCAAATTAAAAATACTAATTATATACAATAAAAATAAACACTAATATTTGCTTCATTTCCTATGTTCTGTTTTTCTTTTTAATTCCTATTCCTCAATACTCCCTCTGATCTATTATCCACTGGTTGGGAAACTATTGATGTACAACTTAATGTGGATGAAGCAGCTGCCCACTAGTACAACATAAAAAAAAATGGTAGCTTATAATTGAAATGTGCATCGAAGGACATAAATAACAGGTGCAGTGGTTTATCTCCACTGTTATTTATTTAACTCGAGTTACCAGCTCCAACTTAGTGATAACGTCCTGTCAGTCTGCCTGTCCATACATGGCCACTCCGTTCTGTTACTTTTTCGCTCTTTCTTCCTGTCTTGCTTTCTGCTTTTTGTCCCTTTACCCCCAAACCAACCACTCCCCAACAAATTGGTAATGGGTTATGTATTATGGATAAGCAGAAAATTGGCTGCAGCATTTCCAATTCCCTTATCAACAAATGTAGATGTTCCCCTCTCGCCATTCACACCCAGAGTGCTTTTCCTCTCCCTCCCTAGCTCCCTCGCTCTGCAGCCCATATCTCCTCCAGCTGTTTGAACCCATCAGGGGTTCTGGTGACACCCGTATGCCTTGCTTAGTGCATGGATATGAGTCAAGCTAATAACAGCAGTGTTCCTGGGAGCAGTGTGTGTAAGAACTGTATGTAATAAGGCCTGTGTAATATGAATTATTGAACGGTGTTGATGCTAGCAAGGTCCTTCCTTGCCTGCAGGCTGTATCTCGGAGACAGCATGTTAGCACAGCATTAGCTCTCACCAGCGCCCTGCTTCACCTACTGTACACACATTCAGATGCACATCATGGTGCAGCAACAGCCATCAAATGTTATCTGAGTGTTCAAATGAGTGCATGTGTGTGTGTGGCAGATAAGGCATCTGCCACACACACATGCACTCATTTGAACACTCACATGGGGAAAACTGTGAAGTACAGTAAAGTGAAGTAAACAGCATCCCATTTCCTTCAAAACCAAATAAATAATCATGTTAAAAGGTGATTTAGGTTAAAAAAAGCAGGAATCAATTCATGTCGAACACTTTACAAAGTGTGAAGAGCTTAGACAGGAAGTGTTGAAGGAGTAAACGCAAAAACATGATATTTTAGTTACCACCAAAATGTTGCATTACAGACCATTAGCTCTTCTAATTAAAACATGTAAAAGGCATTCATTTTGATTGGCCTGTCTGCACTTTGAAAATGTCAACGAGCATAACTGACCGTAACTAATAAAGTATTACAAATACTTAAATGATAAATTATACATTTTCTTGATATGATTTTAATTGCTAACGGATCCCTGATATTTCAAAATAGCAGAAAAATAGATGAGGGTCTGAAAATGTGTGTGTTCACGTGGGGAAAACCCAAATTAAACTTATCTAGACACTCTTACTAGGTGTTATTCCAAAATAATATATCATGAACACCTATAGTACATACTGCCGGACTGATAGGTACTGAAACAGTGTAACATTTGAGAACACATTGAAAGTGACTTCCTTCTGAAAATAGGTGAAGTGTGCAACATGTTTTGCAGGGTGGACAAAGGTTCTAGACCTCAACTATGCAAAAGATAATGTGTCAAAAAAGTGATGACAAGTTTGCATTTACTAAAAACTAATCTGTCACATTGAACATACCAACCTACCACACAGATTGTTGACGATGGATGTCACTGGCAATTTTTGTGGATGTGTTTCATTTGTTTGGGTTTACATTGAACGCTATTCATACATTACATTGCTATGTTTTAGTTGCCTTTTAACACATGCAGGTGGTTTTATGTTTGTTTTTTATTAACAGCAGACTATATCAAATCAGCTGGGGCGATTTCATCATGTTTTAGTTGCCAAGAGGGAAGCTTTCAACCCCCTCTAATAAAACCAAGCCTCAGCACTTTGGTGTGGTGGTCTTTTCATCCTCCTCTCTCTTTGTCTCTAGTTCTTCCTGCCTGTTGATGGCTGCCTTTGAAGGCAGTGATAAATATGAAGAGCAAATGTGTTTTTGTTGTTTTGAAAGATAAAATGAAAGAGCGATAGCCGTTGGGCTCCCCTGTCAAATGTCCCAGTCATCCTGTGTGTGTGTGTGTGTGTGTGTGTGTGTGTGTGTGTGTGTGTGTGTGTGTGTGTGTGTGTGTGTGTGTGTGTGTGTGTGTGTGTGTGCGCTTTTCCCACACTGTGCTAAAAGTACACACAGACAGTCACATAAGGTAGGGCAACACTTTCAAATGACTGGCTCAAACAGACTTGTTTGTAAATGTTTATACGTCAGTTATGCAAAGTTGATGGGGAAAATGTATGTACTTATAGATGTCTGGTTATACATGTGGTATGATTTGATATGTCACATACTACATCCAGTGGTGGGCCATCAGGACCAGCAGGGCCTTCTCTGCTGGCCCTGTCAAAATCCAAATAATTTTTTTTTCGTTGTTTAAAATTATATTAATGTGTTTAAATTTGGCTGAATTTGATAAAAAATGTCAGTATGTTACAATAATAATTTTTTTTTTTTGGAATATAGTTATTTTTTGTGAGGCTGAGCTGGTTTTCCCTCATCTAAACGCATCACAGCTTTGTGGAGCAGCAGGACCTGCACTAGAAGTATTGCTAGCCTTTAATTGAAGCTGCCATCTCCTATTGGATAATAACTTTGACTGACATGTCTCATCAGCCAATCAGATTCTGATGTGTAGTGACAGCCCGCCCCATGGCCCAGCGATATCTCAGCAGCTAGCCCCCCGTGATGTCATCTGCGAAGTTTGAAACTTCAGCGGGCTATTAGCATTGTGATGTGAGTGATCGCTTTCACACAACCTACTCATCCCGTTGCCAATCTAGCGTGGCTATTTAAAGGTGATCGTTTAACATAGTTTAGATATAGTTTCGACAGGAATACTACACATAAGCTGCATGGGCTGACACCATTTTTGTGCGGCACTTCACTGACTGTAACTACGACACTATGACTGGCTAACAGCTAGCACCAAGCGGAAGAAGTTACCTGTATATTACTGGCCGTGTCTACTTTTTAAACCTGTGAAGGAACATGGCACATCACGGATTTTAACAGCCCTGATGGCTTATAGGATCCGAGGATGGATTTCCTCTACAATGATTGGTGAGTGTTACTTTTGGCTGTGTCTATCTGTGAAGAGGTAACGTTTTTTGTGGGGTTTTAAAACCATTTTGTTTGTTTGTTATGGTCGTTGTAGCCTATATTGCTGAGACTTGGGCAGTAGGTGATGCTGTTTTTCATTGTTGATGCCGCTTTCTAAGCATAATATGGGAACCAACTCTCAACTACACTTCTTCTTAATATGCTGGTTGGATTGGCTGTTGTAAAATATTTGGCATAAAGGACCCTTTTGCATGTTTCATTTTTGTTATTGAAGCGAATGCGGCGCACTGGGAATATTGTCGCTAGGCTAAATTGAATCCGTTGAAGTTGCACAAGCATCTGGTGAACCCTATTACAATAACTGGATGCTTGTTTTGTATCGTGTTATGCGTTTGCAAACAGTTGTCGAGTGACATGAAATATCTGATGGTGATGGTGCAGTAGTCTATCTGGTGTAGGATGAATAACATGGTGTGCGCAGTGCGCTGTTCTGTGGTTGTTGAAGATCAACTGTCAAGCTCTTCATGTTATGCATTAGATTAGTGTATACTGTGATTTTAGCCTATATTTTGTATGTGGCTGTGTTGGCTGTATCGGCTTTTTTCTTCTGTTTTTCACAAACAAAATATGTTGCAAAATCTTTCATAACGAAAAAGAGGCAACACCATGACGGCTGCTGGAAACAATACAACATTTTTGGAATTACCACTGGAGTTTGCTATACTTCCTCTACTTACTTTTTTAACGGTTGTCTAAAAGATACTTATGTGAGCTGACGTGCCTTACATCCCACTCCAGAATGGCATTCATTCTAATGGCTTGAAACTGCAGTATACTGCATAATTTACTGTATTGCTGTAACACAAAGTTCTAACCGTACACGTCCAAGAGTCAAACCATTTAGAACTATCAATCCACCAAGCCATTTTGGATATGAAATGTTTACACAGTTTCCCTCGCTGTAATGTGTATGCAGACTTTCAATTTATCAGCAGGCATTTCTTTTTTTGTTTTCCGCATACAAAATAAAGTGGAATATTTTGCATAACGAAAAAGAGGCATCACCATGACGGCTGTTGGAAAATAAGATTTGTTGAAGTCCCCCTGGAGTTGCTGTACTTACTTTACTTTTTTTAAACGGTTGTCTAAATGATACTTGTGTGAGTTGATGTGCCTTATAGGGTTTTTTCACAGGAGACATTTTTGACACGATATAGTAGCAGGTAAATCACAGGTTCCTTTTCTGCCTCAACGGCATAGCTCACTGAGACTTTAATGAAACAGAGGAAAGAGTATTAGTTCCACCTGTACTTTTTCAACTGTGACAAGTCAACTTGCAAAGAACCTTTATGAGCTTTCGTAGATTTGATTGATTTTATGTCCGTATATAGGCATCATGTGTGTACAGAATAAACAGATTACTTTATCCTTAAGTGTAGACTAACACAAATATATTGCTGGATACATTTTAGGACAGACATTCCAAAGTATACATTGGGCTCAGTCGGGTTTAGAAGATGTCTGGGGGAAAAGATAGGTTCCAGGGTTCTCAGGCCTTCAGCCACTATTGTAAAATATATTATCTAAGTCTCAGCCAAGAGCAAATGGTATGCAGAGCTGAAATGCATCTATTTCATGCAAGGGAGCTATGTATTGGTAGTTGTTTTCATTTTAAATTATTAAGTGAGATGAAGGCGTAAAATGGGCAGATGGGACAGATAGACTGATTGCTTTCTGCGGAACAGATACTGTGTGTACTGTGTGCTTCGGGACACAGGCTCTATAGGCCACAAGCCTTTGAGACCTGTATTTACATTACGCAGACAGTGAGAGGGAGAAATAAAGAGAATGAAAAATGATGGAGAAAAGTGGATTCCATTTCTGTAATTCCTTACGGCTTGCTTGTATCCACTTCACACAGATTTTTTTTTTTAAAATGTGCTTAATATGAGTTATGAATGAATCTACTGACAGAACAATTGTACTACAGCCAGGATGTCTGAACCAGACACACATGCTTCATTGACCACTGTCGACTGCCTAAGGTAATATACAAAAACACTTGCCATATTTTTATTTAATGTATTATTTTTTATTTATTGATTTGGTATTATCTTGATATGCATTCCAGGCCTTTAAATATTGTATTTTTTTTCTTTGCACAAGCACCCCTCAGGATTAACAATAGTAAAACACTTTTACATTGACTTTATTAAAGAGACCAATACTTTGTATTTCTATTGAGGATATGGACATGTTTAACTAGTGTGTGTTCTGTATTGAAATCTTTAAGATACTGCTGTGTTATGTTACCCTTCCTTTATCTATAGAAGAAACATGTAGTACTGTAGACGAAAAAAAAATCACAATAAATATCTGACCTCTTGCTCATTTTTATTTTTGCTCGGGTTTACATTTGATTGTCCAGTATAGTGTAGACAAGCACAACAGTCTGGGAACAGCTTGTGACACAGATCTTAGAAAAATCAATTACTTTTCAGGGATGCCCGAGTAGAATTATTCCAGGTAGTTTAAATAATAGATGACCTTAGTTTTAAAGTCATCTGTGTGATGTAAGATGCATATGGTATGTTTTAGTTGGATTTTATTTAATTTTTCAGTATCAACACCATCATTTGGATTTACCATGAATAAAAAAATCAAATGTTAAATGTATATATCCACCTTCTGTCATTGATCTTTCCGTTCCTACAATATACAGAAAACAAAATGTTGGGATATATTTCGAATGGTGATCAAGTGTGATTAATCCACAGCTACTCTGTGATTAGTATGATTACAAAATGTAATCGTTTGACAGCCCTATGTCATAACTCACAAACAAAATAGATAGCCACTGTTCCTTATTATCATATATTGCAAAATGCACAAGGACACACACATTTGCACTGCTCCCATACACCATATTGCTTTAATCAATAACCATAGAAACAAACATCGCACATAAGCATAAGCACTAGAAAAGCTAAGTATGTCGCCCCATCCAAATGGCCCTGCAGTGGAACACTTACCCACACCAAAACTAAATAAAAACCTCCTAGCTAACTAAACGAAGAGCCATAACAATAACAGGATGCTACACATTCCAGAAGTAAATATGTCAGTGGTTTCCATCAGGAAAACCCCCAAGTTGCTTTATCTTGCTTTTTAAGACCAGACAGAGGCAGCTGTGGTCAGTTGTGTATTGAGTAATCGTAAGTAAACAACTGTGTACTGAGCAGGCATGAGTAACCATCAATTCAGACAATGTAGACAGTTCATCATCTCTCTGTGGTGTTTCTGCAATTTCCGTTCTGTACTGCGGTGTGAAGTGTATAATGCCAAAGGGGCAAATTGCAAATTGTCTTTGTCCAGTGAAAACAGTGAAAGTCTTTTAAGCTTTGAACCATGACATGAATTGAGTTTCCCTTAACACATATTTAACTTCTTCTTCATAATAACGGTAACATATTATGACATCAGCACAATTGAGGCAGGTTTTCTTTAATTAAGTTTCAATATGTATGCTCAATAATGTGTCCCTTCAGAACAGCTTGAAGCTATTTTTTTAGCCACTGCAAAAGCAACACCAAAATCCCAGGGTAAAGTTTCCCCAACCTCAACATGTTGAAGCCCTAAACCTTTCCAGTAACGTTAGCGCATTGCCATTGTTACTATAATTGTGATAATTGTCATACTCTATGTACAGGATCTATGGAAAAGCTGTGAGGGAGGGGAAAACAAAGTCAACATCTGCACATAAATCTTGCAAATACCAATTTTTATATCATTCCCACATGGTTTCCTAATCCCTAGTGTGGAAACACTTGGATATTTAGATTATGCTGGAGGCATGTCATGGTCAGAGAGACGATACCAATCGATTCATGGAATTTAAATGATATTTTCTGTGTAAGAAAGGCATCAACATTATCTCTTACTGACTAATATTACTTAAAATGAACATTTCACATACCCAAACAAACACACACACACACACACACACACACACACACACACACACACACAGCAATTAATGAATACATTAATGTGAGTATACAAACACGCATGACTCTGGAGCTGCAAGAGCTCCCACACACTCGTTTCCCTCCCCTCGATGAGTGTGTGGGAGGGAAAACCTTTTACCAATACTTCTCCTTGTCAAGAGGTAGCACTCCGATAAAAGAATGTATCCGTCTGTGTATGTGTGTGTGTGTTCACTCTTTACACTTGTGGTGAGATGCCAACAGATGTCAGTGTGTTCATGTGAAAATATAAGTATTTCTGACTTGTGTTTGAAGTGTTTTGGGGTTTGTGCTTGTGTCTGGGACATAAATAAAAGAGAGACAGATAGTGGTGGGGTGTGCATCTGCCCTTGCTTTAATTGAAGCGTGTACACTGTCAGCATTGGTCAAGTGGTCCTCTCAGCTAAATGGCTTGGCTGGCCCGAGAAGCAGCGGCATAGCATGCATAACTTTCATTCTATTAGCACCATATAAACACAATGATTACCATATGGAGACAGAGTGAGGGGGAGGCAGAGAGAAGATCCACATTGAAAGGAGATGAAGGAGGGAAAATGAGCTGCATGAAACAGGATGGGTATGCACTTTATATATCACTTTCACCTCATCCATTTTTTCCCCTCAACGAAGAAACTTGTCTCACTTATGAGTCACATCTTGCTGACGACTTTGTTTGCTATGGCCCCTTTCAAAGCAGTAATGTAAAATGTTTAAGTAGCGTGGTGCTCGAAAGCAAGGCTATGGAACTTTTGAAAAAAGAACAGCCCCTTTCTCAGTTCATTACACGTTGCTGCACAACCTATTATGACAACCAGGTGACTAATTTTAGCAAAATTACAATCTTTAAAAAAAAGCTATTGGCGTTTTGCAAGATCTTGAGATCAGCTACCCGGATGCAATATAGAAGAGCTGCTTCTGTTGAGCCTGATATCGCAAGTTTATTCATGTATCCATCTTCACGTAAACGACTACTTGAACCAATCAGTGGCTGCCTTTCTCTAATGGGTGAAAATTGGCGGTCTGTCCAGGCCATAGCCTCTGTCCATCTCTGAACGTCTTCACTCTTGATACAGGAGAGATTTATTCATCAGAGAAAGCATTATCCTGTCATTGAGATGCCGACGCCTGTGGTTGTTTTTGACCATCTTTCCATCTTGAAGTGTTTGGATCTTTCAGCTGGCTAACAGTACTTCACACAGACCATGTTACCATCATGTTGTTTCTCGACACTAGTAGCACGGGTCCTTGTCTCATGCAGGGAGTCTGTTTTTGTTGCAATCTTCTAACACACTCAGATAACATCAAGACACCACACTGGAATCTGATGCGGGATGTTAAGTGATTAAAATATCTGTGGTAGGGTCAGTGTTCTTGTTGATGACCTTTTATAGGCAGGCTGTAGAACACTTTATTGTTAAACCTTTTACGAAGGTTTCTGTGTGAATGTCTGTATCTTTGTTCTGGTTCTAGATCAGCTCTAGTCTGGCCTTCCTGACACCTGACCCTTATGTGGAACACCTGACAAATAAATAAACAAGATAGAAGACATTTTTTATTAAGTTGTGGACTGCAAGGCGATATGTTGCAGTCTGCAACTGATACTAATGTATTGAAGTTTCAGATGCTTCATATGTTGAATACAGAGAGGGAGAGAGAGAGAGAGAGTGAGAGAGCAGCTTGATCTCTTAGGAAAAGTCTGGGAATGATTCTTCAAGAAGCACACACTCATAGCTGAATGAGCTGGAGTGGCAGCTATGCATCCTGAATAGATAACACTCTATTAGAGCAATGGACATGATGAATACAGGGATTATCAAAACGCTCCCTTATTAGGCAGGGAAAGTGAAGGATGTTGCTTAATCCATCCTCCATGTGTTTATACTGTATAACCCACCTGTACGTGTCATTATTTTTCCCTTTCAGTTGACTTTTTTTTTTTTTTACTTTGTTTTCACTCAAGAAAGCGCTGCACCAAAGGCATGGCTCCAGATAAATTAGAATTATCTTCAAATCAAACAAAAATGGGAGACATTGGGAATGATTAGTGAATACAGTTCTTAATATTATCGAACATAAAGAGGTACATTGGTTGAATTTGCTGTGTCTGTTTTATCGTGGGCATTCATCCGTGTGTGATAACACAAATTCATGCACAAGCTTGGATATTGACATACAAACCGTATCTAAAACAAAGGATTTGAGGTAATTCTCAGGATTATCTTTATCCCATCTTAGTCTTTATCTTTAAACAGGAGAGTTGTAGATGCTTTTCCACTTTTCTGATGATAACGTTTTATTTTGTAAGAAGTCATGGTGACATTGCCTTGAGGGCTCTCTCTCACTCACACACACACACACACACACACACACACACACACACACACACACACACACACACACACACACACACACACACACACACACACACACACACACACACACACACACACACACACACACACACACACACACACACACACACACACACACACACACACACACACACACACACACACACACACCCTTTATGTCTCTTTGTCACCAGCAGCCTTACAGCAGTTTGCACGGTACAATTACACACTGTAGATTTTTTTATTTGGAATAGTTGGCTGTCATCATCTTTTTATATACTCATACCATTTTCATGCAAATAATTCAAAAATGTGAAACAAAAGTTGAAACCTTTATTGCAAATGACCATGTCATAACTCTATATGGTATGACTGTATAATTGTTCCAGAAAGTTAGGCTAAATAAAGTGGAATCTCTTACAGAAATATATCATTTATCAGGTATGGATAAGTACTATGAAAAACAAAGTGAGCGTGGCAGTTCACTATTTTACTTTTCACGTAATGTATGGAGAATGGGAAAAGTAAGTGTATCCTGATATGTGATATTTTTCATTATCCCTAAACTTCAGCTATCGTTACTCGATTCAGAGGGAAGTTGTTTAAGGCGCCACAGGATAGCCCTTCCATGACAAAATCTTTTAAAAATGAAATATTTAGTGTGGAATGTGTTTTACATTCTCCTACTGTCTGTGCAACCCCCTCCCCCAGCTGTGTCTACAGGCCAGTAGGCCTATTAGTGGTCGAGGCTAACAGGAAGGCAGTATGTGCTGTTTGCAGCTCTTTGACCGAGCTGAGATCTGCAAAGATTGGAAAGTCAATTACCAATCACACACCAAAGTCCCTGAGAAACACACATTCACACACCAAATCTGACATGGTTCCATCTTGTACACACAACGTCCCAACATTGTGCACACAATCAAACACACACACACACACACACACACACACACACACAGATTCACGGATGCACAAACTGGATGGTTGCACCTCACACAAATACACCTTACACTCCGCGGCAGTTGCACTTGCAGGATGCAATGTTGTGCCGATGATAAACACTGCTTGTGTGTCCTTTTGCATGCGTGAGAATGGGCGTGTTTGTGTGGTGTCATCTTCCACATCAAGATTAGGAGATATATGCACACATCAATTTATCATCTCAAAAAACGAGAGGGCAAGGGAGAGAAGGACACAAATAGAGCCAGAGAGAGAGGAGAGGAGAGGAAGAATTGCTTAAAGAGAGGGATGCCAGATACGTTCATAAATCTGAATATTCAAACTAATTTAAACTTTTTATACATACTAACACACACTCAGACACAGCTCCTACTCAACAAAAATGTAAATGGCCTGGATTGTGTTGCTGCAGCAACTGGTGAACATGTTGTTCAACCAATCAATCTTTCAGCCAGCAAACATACCCACTGTTGTTTTGTTCATTGGGTGACAAAATGTTTTTTTCAAAATTAATACATTGTTACTATATTCACCTGCAGTTTTTGGTTAACACCTAATAAAAGGAACATTTGTGACACTGAGTAAATATACTAAACAAAGTTTGTATTTACTGTTTAACAAATGCCAGTAACACATGTGTGGACACTCCTGACAAAACTGCTTGAGCATAATCTGTTTTTGATGGTTTGGGCAAAGGAAAAGGGGGAAGACGAGGTCCAAAAATAACTGGTGTTCTACATTTGGGGAAGGAGAACATGACAGACCAGACCTTATCATCACTGCATGAATTTATTAAAGCTCTTGATTATGAGTGATTCCCAGCAGCCATGTTCCAAAATCTGTCCCAGAAGAGTTCAGGCTGCATGTAGACTTGTTTTGTCACATTTTTAACTGCAATTGTGTGTCAAGGGTTTAACAAATGTGTCATACAAGGAAATGCGACTTCATTTGTATGTTCTTCCCAAAGAAAGGTCCCCAATTATTAAAGCAGTATATTACTGTAGTTCTATCGAATAAAATAACATGTACGTTCTATCTAAGGCGTAGTGGTACTTGGTAGAATGTATGGTTACAAGTGTGACCACCATATCCCAGATGTGAAAATATATTAAAAGAGCTTTTTAATCTTTAACATGTATTTCTATTTTTATTGAGAATGCATTTATATTTTAAATCCACCTATTGATGTTTGAAGATATATCTAGAAAGGTTTTATTGTTAAAGCAATATTGGAATTTGACTCAATAAATTAGTTTTTTTTCTTAACCATTTGAACCTCATACAGTAACAATATATTAATGACAGTTCTCAAGGCATCTGGTAGCCATCAAACTGACTAAGATGTTGTCAAGAGCCACACAATTTTCACAAAATGTATTAAATTGACATTTGAACACAATGACACAGTAGAATATGCAGCCATTCAGACAATGGCTGCATATTCAATATTTCATTTATCTAACGGCACACGGGCACACACACACACACAAAAAATTGAAAACTCACATACACACTTATTTCAGTGCAAGTTCAAAAGTGTTCTCCCTGTATTTCAAGCAGTGACATTTGGAGCACAACACAAACACTCATTTGAATATCACTGAGCCCTGGAAATATACAGTAGTTTCCCATGTTTAAATCATATCATATTTGTTTGAAGTTTATCTCACACAGCAATATTTTAAAATACAGTGTGCAGTAGGAAGAAGATGAGAACATACATCTCTCGATGCCATCAAATAAATGTCTCATGACAGTGGACTGAAGACAGAGTCTGTCTTTAAATAATGTTCAAATCATGTCATCTGTTTTTTCTACTGCAAGGAACAGTCAGTGTGGACATGTCTGTGGATACCAATGTTGGCTCACTGTAAGAATAATGCTTTTGTTAGAAAAATTCCCCTAATAAATAAACATGCAAACTGATTTTCACCCAAATCTCATATAATAAATTATCAAGAGACTGTTCATTATAAAGCTGTATATCAGTAGGATTCCATTGAAGTGGGGAACACATGTATATGTGATTAAAGTACAGCATCTATGGGATTATGCTGATCATATGGCAAAAGGCAGCCATGTATATTATGAAATACTGCCGTGGACAAATAAATAAAAAATGTGTATTCAAGTGGTTCAACCTGGTTACATGCTTTTGCATCACCAAATATTTTAGAACTGTGCTGTACTGCTACGAGATGAAGAATATATAAAAACAGCTGCCTCCTTCCCGCTGTGGCTTGAAAGCCATTGTCAATGGATCACTGATAACATGAGTCACCATGGCAATTTTTTTCTCTCTCTTTAGCATTAAAAGGACAATCTCACTTTTGGTTTTAATGCAAAAGGTTAAAGCAGAGGAACACATTTCCTATCCATCCAATCAGACGGTGATTATCTAGAGCACATTTCTAGAGTGTGCAAAGGTCACGTTAATGAGCATCAGAGAGCCGACGCAACGGACCCATAAGACTGTCAAACACAATCTATGAACAACTGAAGGGAACAAGGTTATTGCACTCTGTAGCTCTGACTGACCCATCCAGTTATTCGCCAAATGAATTAATAGGCAAAAACTAGCTTCTAGTATCTACTATCAACCCAGCTTAAATGGATCAGCTCAAACCGATCACAACAAAATTGCTTTTCTTACTTATTGTAACTAGCAATGCAGATACAACTGGGCTTGGAAATATGCATTAGTAGGGGAGAACGGGGTAAGTAGGCACACTTTTTACTCTAGTGAGAATTGCTCATCACCTAAACATCTTTCAATAGTCATTCCTACATTAAATTGAAGCTTAAGGTGTTGGCTTGAAATGTGTACCCCTCACTTTTTCTATCTTATTGTAATAAAGAAGAAATTAATCGTCAAAGACACCCTTTCACATTGTGACAACCCGTTGTCATACACTATGGGGTTTTTTGTCACAATGTTATCTTAATGGGAATAATCTTAAAAAGAAGACAAGAAAGCAGAACTAAATTTGAACGTGTAATTGCATTGTCAAGTTGACAAATAGGCCTACATAACTTACTGTAGCCTTGGCAGCTGGTCTAGTTTGGGATGTACTGGGTTGTTTTGATTATGTTGCCCTTTTTTCTTTTGCATGCTAGCTGCCTTTTCCTGCTCTTTTCACTCCTTCTCTGGGGTGTCAGTGAGGACAGCTTGACAATTTCCTTCGTTATTGTGTTCCTTTTCTGGCTGCAGCCTTTGGATAACATGTGACAACCAACCCCCCAAAAAATGTGACGACCAACCACAACTTGAATTTCTTGCTAGCATCAAGGCCAACAACCATCTGACAACTAATTAGCTTGCTAACCACAATCTAAACTATAGTTTACCCTTCACACTTTTTATGGGTAACAAGTGTTTTGTTATAAACCCATTGTGTAAAAGCCTGTTATGTTATGTAATATTACATTAAAATATGTTTAAGACTAAACTTAACTTGTGCCTCATGGTGGGGGAAAGTGAGACAGTGTCTCACTTTCCCCCACCACCACAATTTGAGAAAAAACTACCTCTCTTAGCATTTCAGGCTAATCATTAGCTAATATCATCACATGTTTTTTATATGTTGGTAGTTCATCAACACGTATGATAGAAGTGTTTCTACGTGAATACATTTGCTTTGGCACAACAGTTGATTAAGTCGACAGCAAGAAAATTTACTTTTACATGCAAAATACCTATTTTGGTGAAAAAAAACATGCCTACCACAGCACCATAAGGTCCTCTCTTTCAGGGCCATGGGGAAATGAGAGGGGCTTGAAAACATATATCTCACATGACCACAACTGTTTTCCATTGCCTAGATACAGGGGGTGGCTCACATTACCCGATGCCTCAGATTCCCCCGTTCTCCCCTACAAAGAATCAATATTAAATTAGTTTGTTAAAATATTGCTCTTGAAACCAGAAATTACCAGAGAATGCATTACTTGTCAAGCTTTTAACTTGCATTTGCCATATATACAGAATGTCGGTACACAGCCCAAAATCTCCTTAACTGTTAGCTTTGCTTATGCAGGTGAAACTCGAAAAATTAGAATATCGTGCAAAAGTTCATTCATTTCAGTAATTCAACTTTATAGGTGAAAATAATATCTTATACAGACTCATTACATACAAAGTGAGATATGTGAAGCCTTTATTTTTTATAATTGTGATTATTATGGCTTACAGTTTATAAAAACCCCAAATTCAAAATCTCAGAAAATTAGAATATTACATAAAATCAATAAAAAAATGATTTTAAATACAGAAATGTCGGCCCTCTAGAAAGTATAATCATGCATATGTACTAAGTACTTGGTTTGGGCCCCTTTTGCATGAATTATTGCCTAAATGCGGCGTGGCATGGATGCTATCAGCCTGTGGCACTGCTGAGGTGTTATGGAAGCCCAGGTTGCTTTGATGTGGCCTTCAGCTCGTCTGTATTGTTGGGTCTGGTGTGTATCATCTTCCTCTTGACAATAGTCCATAGTTTCTCTATGGAGTTCAGGTCAGGAGAGTTGTCTGGCCATTCATGCAGAGTAATACCATGGTCAGTCAACCAGTTACCAGTGGTTTATGGTACCGTGGGCAGGTGCCAAGTCTAGCTGGAAATGGAAATTGTCATCTCCATAAAGCTTGTCAACAGACAGAAGCATGAAGTGCTCTAAAATCTTCTGGTAGATGGCTGTGGTGACTTTGGACTTGATAACACAGTGGACTAACAGCAGCAGATGACATGGTGCCTCAAATCATCACTGATCCAAATTAAATGTTGCCTTTCATTTGGAAATCAAGGTTCCACAGTCTAGAGGAAGAGTGGAGGGGCACAAAATCCAAGGGGCTTGAAGACCACTGTCAATTTTCAACAGTCAGTGATGATTTGAGGCACCATGTCATCTGATGGTATTGGTCCACTGTGTTATCAAGTCCAAAGTCACCACAGCTGTCTACCAGGAGATTTTAGAGCACTTCATGCTTCTGTCTGGTGACAAGCTTTATGGAGATGCTGAATTACTTTTTCCAGCAAGACTTGACACCTGTCCACAGTGCCAAAACCACAAGTAACTGGATGACTGACCATGGTATTACTGTGTTGATTGGCCAGACAACTCTCCTGACCTGAACCCAATAGAGAAACTATGGACTATTGTTAAGAGGAAGATGATACACACCAGACCCAACAATACAGACGAGCTGAAGGCCACTATCAAAACAACCTGGGCTTCCATAACACCTCAGCAGTGCCACAGACTGATAGCATCCATGCCACCCCGCATTTAGGCAATAATTTGTGCAAAAGGGGCCCAAACCAAGTACTTAGTACATATGCATGATTATGCTTTATAGAGGGCCGACATTTCTGTATTTAAAATCCTTTTTTTATTGATTTTATGTAATATTCTAATTTTCTGAGATTTTGAATTTGGGGTTTTCATAAGCTGTAAGCCATAATAATCACAATTATAACAAATAAAGGCTTGAAATATCTCACTTTGAATGTAATGAGTCTATATAATATATTAGTTTCACCATTTAGGTTGAATTACTGAAATAAATTAACTTTTGCACGATATTCTAATTTTTCGAGTTTCACCTGTATGTCAGCATTACAGGAATACAGCACAAGTATTTTATGAGGAACCTCTTCAACTCTTAAAAGTTGAACTCAAATGATTTTCACTTACAGGCCCTGCTGCCAAAGCCCCCTGCTTGAAATAGGATAGTGCATATAAGCAAAGGCCCTGGTCATACTTCTTGAATGGTCACTGTATGCGTATGTTGCCCGGGATCTTGAATTGCTACACTCTACCGCAACTTTTTATAAAAACAGATTGTAAAAACAAATAAACATACAAGTCAGAATCACACCTTCACACACTGGACAAACACAAGTAGGTATGTCATGCTATTACCGCTGCAGCTTTAGCCCCTCTTGCTTCTCTCCTCTTCTACCCACTCCTCATCTCCCATCATCCACGACTCTCATTTTGCTCTCCTCTCCTCCCACTCTCCTCTTTCCTCTCCCCCTCTTCTTCTTGACATTGCTCTTTTTATATTTTTGTTTTACTCTCGGCCATCCTTTTTTCTTTTCCCCACTCTCACTGCAGCACATGAATAAAGCATGCCATTATTGCAGCAACACTGTGTGTTTATAGCTTTGTGTGTGTGTGTGTGTGTGTGTGTGTGTGTGTGTGTGTGTGTGTGCTGTCGAAGATGAAGATGAACATTCATGCACACGGTCAAGTGCAAACTCTCATTGTTATCTAATGAGATAGAAGCCAGCTCGGAGTAACTACAACATCCTAATAGCAGCAGTGACCTTCACAGATGCATTAGCAGTCCTGTAACGCGAGTAGCTAGATAAGCTAGCTGTTGTCATACATGTTAACAGCCATGTGGGACCTTTTACGGATGGCTGTCTTCTTATCAGAGGGATGTACGGTATGTGCAGCTCTAAGCACTGGAAGGCTCTACATTAATGCGTCAAGGGGACCTGACTAGAGTTGAAGACACCTCCAAATTTCAAAAGGTCACATTTTAAACTGTCTATCATGAAAACATTCTGCAGCATTTTAGTACAAACAATTGTTTGTGTGTGTGTGTGTGTGTGTGTGTGTGTGTGTGTGTGCCAGTGGCGGCTGGTGAATTTTCTTTTAGGTGGTGTTGAAATTTTATAAACCAAACCCATGTAGGGTGGTCTGGGGGGATCCTCCCCCAGAAGATTCTTTTGTGATTTTCACATACAAATGGAGCATTCTGGTAGCCTGGCATTCCCAGACCTGCCACTAGGCGCAGGCAAATTAAATTTGCTGCGCGTGTTGGTCTGGACACCCTCCGTTGAAGCTTATCAAGAATACCAGAAATCTGGTATAACGTTTCAATTGGTTCTATCTAATATGGGCGCGCCAGAGCCCTTTATATGGTGCTCTGGGGAGGACGTAACCGGATGACGACAGTGACGTGCATGCGACGTCGAAGCTGTGATAGTAAACATCAAAGATGGCTGCGGATATGTTGTGTGAGTTTGAGACTGCTTTGGCCTCGACCCTTAACGAATTGGAAGACGGGACTCATAGCTTTCACTAGCAAGTAAGTGGAATGTTCTGTTTTGCCGACCGACAACGGCAAACGTTTAATTGAACAGTTTAACAGCTGTTCGCTAAACGAACGGGGCTTACGTCACTTGTGCATCGCTCTGATTGGTTGTAGTGCTATCCAACTGCGTGCAGTGGCATTTGAAATGCACGAGTAGGAGCCGCCCCTAGAGTTGGAAATTACTATTGATCGTCGCCAGACCCTCTATCGTTCAAGATATCAGGGTCAGGATTTCCAGGCTAGCATTCTGGTGCATTCTGACAAAATAATAAAGACAAAATAGAACATTTCCTTACAAAGACAAATGGGGCAGGGGAACTAGGTTTTAACTTAACCCATTGATGACGGCTGCTGCGCGATGCCACATTGGCTCTCCTGCCTGATGCTGCGTCAGCATTACTGTATCTAATTTTCATGGCATTCCCAGCATAGAATGCACTGTCATTGGTTCAAATACACATGAGGTGGGTTTTGTTGATTTTTTGAAGACCACGTGACTACCCAAAAGTTGTGTGGTTTGCCGAAAATCATGTCAATCAAAAAAAATAAAAATAAAACAAAATAATAAAAAAATACGCCAGCTATGTCGGCGACAGAACAGTTAGTGGCGTTTGGTGCGCAGAATCAAGGTCTACTATAGACTACTGACGAAAATCACACAACACATTGCATCTATTTATTAACAATATTTAATAATTTTCTAATTCATCTAATTTTGACGATTTTTAGAAATATTTGTAGGTTTGTAAGCGCTAAGGGAGCATGTTTAAATAAAACCTGTGAACCTTAACTTTTAAATGTATTTTATTTCATGTTTCTATGTGCTACACAGGCTTAGAAATTAACGTTTTGGTAGACTTGACAATTCGTACTATTTTTTCCGAAAACCCTCAGGCATTAAGGACATGCATCCTAGATTGCCATAGTCATCAATGGGTTAATGTATTTGCCTTGTAGAATTCAGCAAGATTAAAAGTGCAAATACATCAATAACAATTGAGAATTATACACAAGTTAACATTATCTCTCTCTGGCGTTAATCGGTATCACACCCAGAAGTACAAGCCTTCAAAGACTGAATAACAGATAATAAAAGTTGAAATAAATCATCAGCAAGTGCTGGGAAACAAGTGATTATGATCATTGATATAATGAATACATAAACACAAATTGTGACCATATGTCTTGTGTGCGTCACACCACCATAGGTTTGCAGAGAACTATATATATATATATATACAATATGTATATATATGTACAGATAATTATTTACAATATGCACACTAAAGGCATGATGCAAACATAGGCAGTAGGTGAGGTTCTAGTGTTATGAACATGACAATCGCATAAACAACCAACGTGATAATGTTAAGTCTAGCAGTAATCATACATGCTCAAAGTTTAAAAAAGCACTGCATACTATTTTGAGTTGCACTACTCATAGACTGTAGAAGGGGGGGGGGAGCTGCTACTACAACTGCTAATAGGGATGCTAACCTTTCTTTATATGTCCGTGATGCTAACTGACCACGAGCAGAGAGGTGTGTGTCTCCTGCTCTGACCGCAGCTAGGAGGGACTGCTGCGCGAGAACCGGGCCGCCTGTCAGTGCTCTGTGACGGGGAAGGGGCCGGGGAGTCTCCTGCTGCTCGTTGAGAAGAGTTAAAAGTGATACTTGCCTTGGCGAAAAAGTCACCAATAACACCAGAAAAAAAGCTAGAGTTGTCGCTTGTCGCTGTTTTGAAAAGAAAGTCGCCAGTGGGGTTGAAAAGTCGCTAAATATAGCGACAAAATCGCTAAGTTGGCAACACTGCACGCGACTCCGCGAGCAACCGTTAGTAGATCCGAACGTTGTTGTTATTGTTGCCAGGTAACCAGTTACTGGGCGCCAATGCCAGCGCCCCAAACCCTCCGTTAAAACTGAATGGCAATAGAAATTGATAGGGCCACTCTGAGTGAACGAGGGTTTGGGGCGTCGTGAACTGGCGCCCGTAGAAGCCAAATGAGTCAGTTTAGAGCTTGAATTTCGCCATGAAATGTAAATACAGTGCCAGAATATAAATTCAGTGTGCATTCTTAAGTAAAATTAAATAGTTTAGTTGCCTCAAATTAACACACACAAAAAAATATATTTTTTTTTTATTTATATTTTATAAAAAAAAATTGGGGGGGATGAGGGGGAGCGGTGCCCTAGCGCCCTCTATGGGCCAGCCACGGCTGGTGTGTGCGTGTGTGTGTGTGTGTGTGTGTGTGTGTGTGTGTGTGTGTGTTATTTTATTCAAATACAAATTAGTGATTTGCCACCATGTAAAGGCACTTTGCCCTAGTAATTCAAGATACTCTATGTTACGGCCGGCCATACCAGGTTCGTTAGCCGGCCTGTAAACATGAAATAAACCCAGACGAAACCATGAATCAACGTATCAAAACCATAAGGTAGTTTATTAAATCAATCCCACAACTCAACTCAACCGGAGGCTGTAAAAGAAAAGGAAAACGGGAGGAAGCCTGGGACAGCCACAGTTGGACTGCGTTATTGCCCAGGTCTTCCTCCAACTAAACTATACCCCGGCCGCTCTAAAGCAACGATCAAAACAAAAGAACACAACCTAACAGCCCTCCATTAACTAATTCATAAGACAGAAAACAGCAGCAGCATGGTGCAGGTCAGCAGGCGAGAGCAGCTCGCGTGGAGTGAGAGAGCGAGACCGGCACAGGCCACGCCTTAAAGCTCCGCAGGAGCAGGAGCACCTGCCCCCAATCAGGTTCCAGGACACCTGCTGAGAGAGCAAGTGTGGAGGAGGCAAGAGGAGGGAGGAGCAGAAAGGTGGGAGCGTGTAACACTCTACAATAAGTCCAATGAAATTATCGGAAATACTTTTTTCAAAATATCAAGAGAGTATTCCCAAAAAAGGAATACATTTAAGTTTTTGTAAACTTTTGGTGGCTGCAGAGAATTTTCACTTTTGGCCTTTGCTGGTAAAGTATGAGACATGAGTTACATTTCAACAAGCACGAGCAATCATTTGTTCAGAATAATAAAAGGAGGAAGATGTCAGTGTTGCCCACACTGTTTGATTGACAGGCCATCTCTGGGAAAAACAACACAACATTGACTGCCTATCAGTTAATTTATTGCCAAGGCGATTGACACATTTGCTTGAAAGCCAATAAAAAAAAAAGTAACATTTGGGTTAATAAACCATCCTAAAGCCCTCATAAAATACATAAAACAATATAAATTGCATATTAAAAACATCATCCGTCACTCCCGGTAAACAACATAACTTGTGTTACAAACGGGTATTTTTATTTGCACACATCGGTAGAGCTGTTTATTTGAGGTACACAGACCGTTTTACAAAGAAAAAAAATTGCTTGAGGCAAACCATCATTAAATGGTGGTGCTTAGCTCAATAACTTAATGCATAGATATTAATGCAGACCAATACGATTGCACATAGGTCAGGAGCACCAAAATGTGTGTTTGCAAGTGTGTCTTAACATGCAGTGATGGAAAAAAAGTAGCAGTAGTTACTCCCCCTACTTGCTTAGCATTGCCTAAGGTGCACATCAAAAACACATGCACACAGTCATTAGTAGGCAACGCACATCTTCAACAGGAACCTCATACTGTAGTCACCAGCAAAAAAAAATTATCTTCTTTCCTCTGCTTCTCTCATGTAATCCATCTTTCTTTACTCACCTCTGTCATCTTCTCTATACACTGTATCTGTCTCCCTCTGCCCCTTCCCTCCTTCTTTACATTACCTTCTTTCTACCACTCTCCGCCTATTCATACAATATATTCTCCATCCCTCATTTTTTTCAAACAAGTGGAGAGTGACAGTTTTCAAGCAGAGATTATCTTCAGGAGATGCCCCGATAAGGTCACTGTATCCATTAAAATATAACGTACTAATAATGGCATATTCCTGATCAGCACAGTGAACCAACCTTGTAAATACCAGGTGCAAACACGTGTGTGAAACCATCACAAACGTTTTTATGGTTATTATTTGCCACCCCGTGAACTTTGTATGCTAACCCCCTGTGGCTGAACATTACCCTTTGTTGCAATTTAAAACAGTGTAATGGCCCTTTGCCTGCAACAGACTTAACATGTTAAATCATCCGTGTGTGTGTGTGTGTGTGTGTGTGTGTGTGTGTGTGTGTGTGTGTGTGTGTGTGTGTGTGTGTGCGTCTGCCTGTCTGTCTGTCTGTCTGTCTGTGTGTGTCTGTCTCTGTGTGTGTCTGTCTGTGTCTGTGTGTGTTCTTGCTGCACTTTCAATGAAATGTCAGTGGGTAGGGCTTATTGTGAGAATTTACATAAAGGACCAGGGTAATGTTACATACAACAGCTGCACTGATGTATTGTAGTGTCTGTGCAGTTTTCTTTACGCATGGTCTAAAATGACATGACACTGAGGGGGTGAGAAGACATGAGCACGGAGGAAAGGGAAAAACTGAAAATGATAGACTCATTTTAAAGGAAAGTGGCTGTGCTCCACACCATCCTGGTTACAAATTATTTTCTTTGGAAATGATAGAAAAGGGGACCGCAAGAGAGAAATTTGGAGAGAGGTGGCGAGAAGCCGATAATGGCCAAGAGAGTCTGAAAATTCCACGCATCCTCACTAAATGTTGCTTTGTACAGCTGTATGTTATAAGTGTCGCTGTCAGTCTGTCTTTTCTAAACTCCAGCAGACCAGGTGTCAGCATAACAGATTGAGAATCCCGCAACAGCTTCAACCTTGCTTCGAGGTTTCCTAGAAAATACGCACTACAGGCATTCAGACAGCTCCATAGAGTTTGGAGCTAGGGACATTGACGATGATTAGTGAATACATGTAATTGCAGGGTTTCTTTTAGTTTCCTTTGACAATTTAGCTTCATAACAGACATCATACCCGTACCCCAAGGTTTAAAAACAACTTTCCGTGAAGTGTTGTCTGAGGCCCATTGGTGTAGCACTGCAAATACTCCATTACAAATAAAAGTTGTACGTTTTAAATGTAAATTTTTCAGTAAAATGTTCCCTGTCATTGTTTTTCTAGTCTGGCTTAGCAGATGTAGAGAGTTGAAACAAGACTGCTGAGTTTTTTTGGCGGAAAACTCCTCCTCTGTGTGTGTGGTGTGCAAACTCAGCGGCAATAGAATCTAGCTAAAATACTGTACTCATGGACTGTACAATAAAGATTATGCTGTGCTTATGGGTCAGCAATTGCGGTCCACATCCAAAAAAATGTAAATGGTTAAATGTGCGGGGGGCGCTCGTGGTGCAGCCTTGATCAGGGGCATTCATGACCCAGTCGATTATTTATTTTTAAATTATATTTTTTGGGTTCTTCAAAGATCATGGACCTATATTGAGCCAGTCAAAAAAAAGATATAACAATATATTTTTCTTTGATCTATTCAATTTTGTTGATCTATTTTAGTCCATTTGAAAGGCTATTCTGTGGTTTATAACTTAGCTTGAGATGTATGAAAGAGGCAAAAGGAAGGAAGACTTTCAGATAACTCTACCATTGATTTATTGACGTGCCCTCCTAGCCAGTTGACTTGTGTAAACCCAGCAGCTTCTCTAGGACAGGACCTCTGAAATGCTTTGTGCAGTCACCAGGTCTAGGTTAGCTGTGTGTGTAGGGGTGCTACCATAAAATATGCAGTGTATAAACACGGAAGCTTGTTGGAATACACCTTTGACAGAGTAACAACGAGTTACTAATTATACAGCTGAACAGGAATAATGTGATTGGTTTGGTTATGTGTTATGAGTTACTCATGATGAGTGCAGCGTAATAAAGTTAGGAACATGCCTTGCTCAAGGCACCCCTTTGCTGGTACTCCAAGGGTACTTGTTCAACGTCTGCCCTGACTCTCTCAGCTGGTTGTGAAATGCAGCCGATTCCCTGTTTTCGAGTTCTCCTTTGTAGTCATTGGGACTTTGACTGCCTCCAAACCGACTACTCCACAACTTAGCCCCTCTGTTCTCCTCCACACATTTCTCCTGCTGCTCTTCCCATCACAGTGGGTCCTGCAGTCAGTTGGTGTGGCAGTTAAGATTGTAGTTTGCTGCCGCGGTACTAAAGGCATTAGCATTTATATGTATCTGCCTGGAGGTATCATAGATCAGAGTCTTGGATCTGCCTGTTTCCAGTTTTGGGGGATACTTTACATTGAGAGTGAAATGGCCAAGGCTATTGGAATAACTAATGTAAGTTATATATAAGGCAACAGTATTTGGATCTATGAGGACATGACAGGAAATACATCACATATTGGTGACTTGGGGACATAGACATCTAGACTGTCCATATCTGAGAACATTTGGCATGTCTTCTGTTTGTAAATGTAGTAATTCATGGTATAGATTAACATCAAAGTCAATATTTAATTCTCCAGCTGTTTTTTTTTATTTAAGCATGGGAGTCATTCATTTTTAAATTGTGGATAAAGCAACAGTTTTCTTCAGAAGACTTCAAATGGCATGGAGGTAATATCAGATGTCCTACTAATACAATTATATTACCCTAGAGACGGCTGTTTACAGTGATCATGGGCAAAATGGCAATTAAGTAGGTACATGATAGGAGTAATAAGTAGCCCTTAATCACATCGAAGAAAAGGTCCTCAAAGGTATTGTAGTTGGTACACAGCAGATACAAGTGTATGTGTACTGTCTTCAAAGAAACAGACAAAACACGAGAACAAAATCGCAGGATCGCTAACTAGCTCCCAAGCTACCAAAAGACATAACTGCAAGGTTGAAACCCATCTTTGATCAGAGTGGCATCTTGGCTGAAAACGTTTGCAGAATTTCAACATATTTTGCTCCAGTTGTAAAATGTTGTAAAGGTATACAGTATGTTGTGTTTTGGGGTGCTTTTTTAAGCAGCAAAGCTTGGGGGCCTCTTCTTTCCTTACATGTAATGTTGTACATACATCTGTGTTCCTTGGAGTAGCCATTGTTTAGATGTTGCAGATTAATATATGTTATTTTTCACAACCACTTGATGAAATTACCACCCTCCCTCTGTTGCTGCTAATATCTCGGCCACAGAACAGCCACTCTACTTTGTACTGTCCTTCACTGTTTTTTATCATTTTTAAAGCCCTGTGCCTCAATATGCTTTGTTTCATTTGTTTTTAAAGTATCTGTAAGTCTGTTGACTCTTGATGTTGCCGGGTGATAAGCAGATGCTTTTTTCAAGAGAAGAAGATCACTAATGAACTCTGTGAACCCACCGCTTTAAATCAACCATTTCAGTAGCTGTGTTTTTTAACATTAAATTGATCTAAGATAAGATAAGATATCTGGTATACTTTATGCAGCTGTGTTTTGTGTGTGGGAAGAATGTTTAGCTGCTGGCTAACATGTCTGATGCAAACAAGTGCAAGTCTTCAGTCAGATAAAGTTGGATTTACCCTGGCATTCAGATTTAACTTAGGTTAGGAAGTCAAAGACAATGTGACCTACTCAATGTTGTAATGTATTTTAATCATTCAAAGAAAAGACGGTTTGGAATAATAATAGATGCAACAAGATAGTGTGTAAGATGATGATTCATTGGGTCATTGGAATGTCTAAAAGGCTTGCCCCTTTTTGTTTCCTTTTAAGGTGGAATTCTTGTATTTAGTCAAGCATCATTGAGCTATCACAGATCAATCTCAGCTCTTTTGTGTCGAGCGCATTCATTTCCGCACAGAGCTATACCAAACTAATTATTAAAACGTGTGGGTTTTGTTTCAAGGTGTGGAATAAGGCCTTTGTGCTGAGTTACTCCCATTGGCAGCGTGTCTCCTCGCCTGCTGTGTCCATCAATCTGGGTCTGTCTCTTAGTTAACACGTCCTGTTTGTCTGTGCTTAGAGATATGGAGAGATGCTACAAAACAAGGGGGGGGGGTAAAGAGAGGTATGTTCAGGAGAGACTGGAAGAGGCATGAAAAGTGGATAAAAAAGGAACAAATGTCAGCTCTCTTAACATCAATGGGGCTGTACAGACACATGTACAAACTGAAAGATGAGGAGGTGTGTGTGTGAACAATGGGAGCTACACGGAAACAGTGAGAATACAGGAGCAAAAGACGGAGGTGGAGAAACAGTCAGTGATGTGCTACTGTGCTAGCATTTAATTAATTTCCTCTGCTCTTCTTTGTTCAACAGGAAACATGACAGACGTCCTATTAACACAGAGCCGACTATAATCAATTGGGACGTGTGATTTGTTTCCACAACTAAATATATTCTTCCTATACTGTTGGTCAGCACATAACCCAATGTGGATTGCAGACAATGCTTTATTAAAGACACCAAAATGTCAGCCAGAAGGTGTTTTGCTTCAAAATGTTTCCACATTCTACTTATATTATCCCGAGTGTTGTTTTGGTATACTTATTTGACACTATCACAGGAAGCAATAATCACAATTCCCTGTTATCTTAAGCAACACAGATCATCAACCTATATTTTTGGGAGTACATAAATGAGCATGTTCAAATTGGTTAAGTTTTGAATAGAGTCTGCATATTATTTTATTGATGGCAAGGTGGCTTTACGTCTTGATTTTCTTAGTCATTCAGAAGGAGCATGCTATCGATAATGCTTTATAATAATATAATGTAAATCAGATGGTGTAGTGATAGATATTCAGTGGCAGTCGCAATGTTTGTCTCATAATGAACACCCATAAAACAAAGCTGTTTACTGCTGTGAATGGAAGTGTTTTGGCACAGGGATGTTGTATTTCATTACCAGGAACTAAGTTGCCTGCCTCCCTATACCCTTCAGAGTATAGAGACAAAAACTAAGGTGCCATTTCATAGTCAATTTTTTTAAATTCAACAAAGTCAACAAATACCCAGAGGGCAAAGTGGTTTTACAGGCATGGAATGTTGTAAAAGGTTGTTCACTAGAAAGTATATCTAAGACCTTCAAGGGTCACAACAACTACCTACTGGAAAGCTACAGGGGGTGGACATTACAAAGCATAGCCACATTCAAATCCATCAAATGTCCTATCACCCTCCACAAACGCACACTTTCTTGCATGCTTGACAGCCACAAACTCCTTTTGTGCTCACCCACACGTAACAAATGCATGAATAAACATACACGTTCCCCAACACACACACACAGCCAACACTGTCAGAGGCCTCGTCATACACACCCACACAGTCTGTCTCACTCACAGACACAAACTGACGCAGACATGTGTGTAGACAGTGATTTCCAACTTGTTATTCATGGTGTCCATGTCCCAAAAGTGCTCCATTCTTACCAAGGTTTCATTAAAGTAGGATTATGGAGACTAGAGTTCTTTAGACAAAAGTGACAGAAAATAAACTTGTGAATTTATATAATGGGACCTTACTATACATTAACACAATGACATTTGTGTGCATCATTGTTTGGCATAATCCAGACAGCAGTGGACTGAGCCTGGATTCTACTCTCGTTAACGGCAGAGAAGGTTAAGTATTTTCCAAGTAGCTAAACTCCTTAATGGGGCCGTTGTCATACTTACTGAATATCAGCTAAGCTAACGGTGCATTTAACGTGTCTGCATCTGGCTTTGTGAGAGGGAGGTGCTATTATACTGCCCACAGAATTTAAATCACTGTGCTTCAGGGTATGAAGGGGCATGTTGAACGATTGCTCTGAGTATCAAGCTCTTGGATTTGACTCACAAAGTCATAGATATGAAAGTGGTGTTACAGCCCGGCTCTTAGGATGTGACAAAAACGGGAAAGGAGACGAGGAACATGCAAAAAAATAATATGAAATTAACTTACAAAATAACCAATCAAATAAATGAAGTCAGTGTCAGCAATGTCAGCATGTGTGTGAGCGGGTGGCAACAAATGGAAAAGAACAGCCACCTCTGGATGGAGAGGGAGAAGGATCTGGATGGAGAAGTTACTTTATATTTGGAGACTACTAAGACCAGGCCAAGGTATAGCTCATCATGACCGCCCCACCTTTACAGTGGAGGGTTCGTCACAGTGGCTAGGAGAGAGTTAATATACTGGCCTGTAGGTGATAAAGATTTGACAACAGTGAATGTCAAGTTGTGAAGCAAAATGTGTGAAAATATGACAAGAAACAAATACAGAGTCTCAGTGGTCTGGAGGTTTGATATTTGAAATGCCTTTCATTTCTCTTTCAGTAGACTGGCTATCTGTGATTTGTGTGGGAGAGTGAGATGAATTATTTAAAAAGTGATAGTATATATATAGTAAACAGCATTGTATCCCACGACTGATTGTACAGGTTTGTTCTTCTTTTTCGGGCTGAATCTCAGAGCAACATTTTGAAATGATATTTGATCTGTATTTTCCCTTTTTTCACAGCCTGGGGTTCCATGAGTAATTGCTTGGTAAATGTAATGATGATATGTGATGCAATCTACGCGAGTTAATGTGCAGGCCTCATTAACAGGAGTGACAGAGCTGATCAATATCAGGAAACTTGACACACAGCTGCGTAATTTAAGACAAGTGTGCCGCAAACAGCAACTATCTGCCATCTGCATGAAATTTCCCAAGAAACGGTTAGCATGTGCTAAACTATTTTACACAAGACACTCTGAGGAAAAAGGGTTCTAAATCAGACTGAGGGAGAACCTAAACCCCTTTGTTTATTCTATACAACGTCTCACCTTAGAACAAAGAGCCCAATCACACAAGACATCTCATTGCACATCTTGGGTTCACTGGAGGTGCTGACAATTCCCACAAACCACCCTGTCTTGTTTCATTGTTTGAAAATGCTAAATTGGAAATGTTTAAGTAGGCACACTTAAGATCTTACAATTAATAGGAAACAATTAGCCCGAATGAATCATCCATTTTAGCCTAGATGTTTCTTTCTTTTGCAGACTTTTCAAATGTATCTTTACATTTGTTTTTACTTGTGCCGTTTCGCTCATGTTTTCTCCTCTCTGTGGCTATATTCTTACTTTATATTCCCTATCCAGTTTCTATCTTTTATTTTTTCTATCTCATTGTTTGCCTTTTATTCTGCCCCCTCAGTGTCGTCTTAGTGTTCTGGGTTAATACTGAAAAGGGGAAAGGACAAGAGTTCTGGGTCCGTGCCAAAGAACACTCTGACATGGCATTGTGTGACAGCATGCCAGGAGAAGTGATGAATGGGGGGTCAGACAGCTTTGTAATAGACGACACTTTTGAATTAACATATTTATAGCTCTAGTCAATGCTCTGATGAGGTTGATTAACAATGAGCAGGATTCACAGTAGTAAATACATTAAGTGTTATGGCTGCTTTACGCGTTTCTAAACCATGATAATTGCCTGATCAGTAGTGAGGGAAAAAATTATTTTTTGTAAATTGGTTTGGTTACTCATCACATTCATTTTATGCTTCAATGTCGGGCCACTGACTTGCATCTCTTCTCATGGCAATCAAGGTGCTCTATCATACTACAATATTAATGGAGCTATGGAGGCTGTGTGTGTGTGTGTGTGTGTGTGTGTGTGTGTGTGTGTGTGTGTGTGTGTGTGTGTGTGTGTGTGTGTCTGTGTTTGTGTGAATACACTGTACCTATACATACATATACATGTACGTATGTGTAAAGATATGATTCTCTATATGTATACTGTATGAACATGCACAGCCAGTCAGGGTGAGTTTTAATGAAACTGCAGCATGGGGTTGCACTGTATATTGAATGCATTCAGTGTCATCGTAAACGTCATGAGAACACATGCAAGAACAAAATATAAAACAATCAAACATTAAAAATATAATTTAAAATATAATACACTAAAATAAGGGTAAACCTCACGTTATTGCTCCTTTTCTCTCTTGAACTCATGTTCTTGGCTGGAGTGCAATTGAGTTTTTGTCTTCTTCAATTAACCCAACCTTTTTCCCATAGGCAACAGCTACTGTGTGCCCATTAATTGCGTGGTTGATTTTATCGTTATGGAAGAAAGAAAAAAACATATCCTGGTTCTGGGTAATTTTAATCAGCTCACATACAAGAAAAATATCATGGCGAGTTGGATAATGAATACAGTAGAGGCGGTTTTTTCCATCTTGTATGTGAGTTTGAGTACAGCAGAATGTGTGCATTATTCAACTGTATGCTTGTGTGTGACAAAGCAATAAGAACAATGTGTAAATAAATGAGTGTGTATCTCTATAGGGCATGTGTATGTGTGTATACATGTGTGTCTGTAATGGTGCTTGTATGCGCTAGCTCCTGTGTCTATTCTTCAACTTGATTAAGTTTTTTTTTTACTAAACTACATATTTCCCTAGAGGCCATTTCTGATGCCCATAAAATGATGGTTGTTTTGCACATTTAGGTTATGACTGTATGTGACTGAGAGTGGGCTGGTGCATGCTGGGATATGAATGGGTGTGATTTAGACAGAAGGCGGTGGGAGTTACTGTCTAGTTGTTTTTCATGCTTCATTGCTTTGTGTGCGACGAGGCTTCTTAGCTCGGCTCGCATGTACACTTACATCATAGTGACAGGGAGTCATTCTGTAGGATTAGATAATTATCACTTCACATGGGGATTCTCACACTTTAACTTAGGATTCAGCTGGAGAAATGGGTTCTCCCAGTGAGCCCTCATGCTGACACAGTCTTTTCTGTTAACATGAACAAAATATTGCAGTTAGTACTAAAAAGTTATATTTGATAATAAAATTCTGAATATTTGTCACTGGGCAGCACACACATATACTATTACAACAAAGACTATGCAGCTGCCTAAACTAAGGCAAACTTAAGCATACCATTAACTACACACTGACGCAGGGATTATAAACATGGGTACGCCAGACTAATATAGAAGTGAATACAATTCAAAAATGGTCTTATGTGAAAAAAAAAATCCATCCCCCATACATTTTGCTCTGCTTGTTAGGAACAGCCCATGCAAAAAACAGCTATCCCTGACATCCATATTCCTAGCAACTTCCCAAGGCACTCCCAGGTCAGATGGGATGTGTCAACCCTCTGGTGTGTGTTGGGTCTGCCATCTCCTACCAGTTGTATGTGCTCAGAATACTTTTGTTTAGTTTGGAATAAACTAACTGGCAATGGTTATATGTCGACTTAAAGCTCATGACCATAGGTGAAGCTAGCAAAGCAGATGGACCAATACATCAAGTTCAACTCCCTCCTCACCAACATAGTCAACATTGCTTGCACTTGTCAGTATTGTGTGACATTTCTCCCGCACTGACGAACAAGACTAATAGATGATTGAATGCCTTCTCTTGGGGCAATGGCTCACTCTGCAATGTTTCCTAGAGAGGATACCATGGTCTCTGTTTTGAGGGTGCTGACTCTGACTCATCCCTGCTGTTTGACACTCATCAGTGCACAGTGGAGGTCTTGGTCTGATGAAACCAGCAGAAGCACATCATCCAAAACAAGACAGGGGGCATGTTAATTGCGCACCAAGGGGGGTTTGGCTGGGATAGGGGTTCAACATTGTGGCATATCGTGTCAGTGATAAGAGCTATGCGGGACAAGGTTGTTATTGATTCTTTTGTGAGTGCTTTGTCAATTCTTATATTAAAGAAAGAAAACATTGTGTGCATGTTAACCCTATTGTAGTTCTACTCTATATACCTGACATGATGACTTGGTTGGATTGTTGGATTCTTTAGTGCCAGTGTGTAGACCCTCCAGCTCTCTTCTCAATTCAAGGGTGAATGCCCATGCTGCCTGCTACATGTAACCTGGGAACAGATGGGCAGACATCTGCTGATGGGGCCTGGGACCACCTTAACTGTTCAGACTGCAGGGCACGGCTCACACTCTTCCAACATCAGCATGCAGTTAGTGGAATAGAAAGTGGAATATTCAAGTACCAATGGTCTCTTGGTGGAAGGTAATGATGTTGTTAAAAGGTCCACACTCAGGGTGAAACTACAATATAACTGATCGATTTATCAGGCAGTCATTGTTCCAATTAACTGTATTGCCTAACATATTCAAAATGCGGTGTAAATTGGCAAGAAAGTGATCTCAAATTCCTAGCACACTCTGTGATGTCACTACATTGATATGGTTTGATTAATAATTGAGTAAAAGGGGAGTATAAGTCCCTACTCTTCTAGCGTCTCATCTGCTTTCTCTACAGAGTGATTTTTTAGTGTTGGTTTAAAACAACAGTGAATATTGTCTTCCTAGACCTATGTGACTCCTAGATTCTCTGTCCTCCACATACCATGGATGTTGGATGTTGCCTGTGGTGCTCAACCCTCTTTTGGGAGCTCAAAGGGGCTGTGTAGTACATGAACATTTCAGTGCGCTGCTCCAGCTGGTGGGGAGTAATACAGCCTTTTGAATCACTTAGAGAGCGAGGCATGTGTGAAGAACAATACAAATTGGGTCTGAAGTGGGTCCCTCTAATTTACAGCATTCAGTCGTTTCACATCATTCTGTTATGTACACACAGATAATACATGTTGAGTAACACATGAATAGTTTACCGATAGGACATGAGAGGGATATGCTTTCTGCAAAACAGTGATGAAGGCAAGTCTGTGAATGGCAGTCATAAAAACATCTCACCTACCCAATCTACTGATTCACTCCATGTGTCTCACATAATAAAATGTAATAGATTTTTTTGCACCATCATTATACAGTTTTATTTACTCATTCAAACACAGAGATAATACTCTGCCAAATGAGTTTGCGCCCGATTTTTGTCGTGGTGGTCCATTATGTATGTCTACAGCTACACTTGTGCACATGTTATATAAACATTGAGGGCAGAAGACATTATATGCCAGCACATATTAACTCCAATAAACTCAGCCCATGAAGTACATCCCTATAGCTAACATGTGACACTATAGCCCTTCAATCACAGTGTGGTGACGGGGACAGAGCAGCACAAAGTAGAATTGATCAGACTGGTATTGTAAAAGTTCCACTATTATAAAGGAGGTCACAGGAGTGAAAGTAGTGCTTTAATCAATTTAATAATAATGTAATGCATAGCATATCACACATATGAATCATTAAAGGAGAAGTAAGTGATAAATATTTTTGATAAGTGTTAAATCACTCTATATTCATACAGCAATCACTTAAATAGTATGCACAGTTCATATCACATGTCTCCCAGTCATTCAGCTTTGCAGTTACTGCCAGATACAATGTTGAGTATCCCACTGGTTTTATCCAATTAGGAGACAGAGCGCTATAAAGAGGCACTATCTGATGAAGACGGCTGTGTGTTCATGTGGTGGTGACGTAGGGACAAGTGAGGGGACCGCTAACTGCAGTCACTGACAGGAAGTTAGCTAACAGGACCAAATCACTTACTTCTCCTTTAATACAGAAATGAATTGTGAATTAAGTTAAATTACAGTTCAAATTAGACATTTTGTCCCAAATGAAAGGCATATCAGAAGGTGACACCCATCTTTACAAAATGTATATTAAAAAGTAAAACATACAAGGGGAAACCTACTCATAATAATCAAAGATCATCTACAATTTAAATCATTTTTGTGACTGGTGTCATATAATTAATAATGAATTCATATATTCGATCAGTCAAGGAATTAATACGTAAGTGTAGTGCCATTTAAATGTTATATCAAAACTTCAAATGCCTGACCAGTTTCATGACCAGAGTGAACTGATTAATCTTCTTTAATGGAAATAAATTATTGTTTTTTCTTAAGACACAGCTGACAGAGATATTTAAATGATTTGGTTTGACTATAGTACCATCTGTGTCTCTCACTATGTGTATGTGTATATTATCTTTGTATTAACTGTTGGTATAATTGTATTACATTAGTGGGCTATGACTTTGACTTGCCGTGCTTTTCCACTTGTACAATTACAAAAACAAAAGCAATCTGTTGTATGATACTTGTTTAGTTTAGTTGCAATCGACAAACTATAACTAAACTTAAATATTTCATATTCATATATCAATTAATGTCAGTTAAAATGGGTTTGAAAATGTTGCTTATTGACCCAAAGCTGTGTGTTTTCCAATGTTTGAATAGTCTTTGTTTTGACTATACAGATACAAAGGTATGCCTTGACATGCTCATGTTTCCATGCCTTGGAAGGATCTGCAATTATATTCTCAAACAACAAATCAAACCACTCGATACCCCTGTACATTTCTAAATTAAAATGGAAAATTATAATGATGTGCCCATGCAGAGCATCACTTTTAAGCCTGCAATGGGTCCCACAAATACTGCACATCCTCTGTACATCACCTGGCACACACTCACCTGATGGGCTATAATAACACCTCAACAACCAGACTCTTGCGTGGGCAGGACTTCCCAAAAGCACAGTAGCACTAATCTTTTTCACTTCCCTCTCCAAGGGACAAACATGATCTCTGTGCTGAAACAAATTCAGGGGTCAAAGACAGAAAGGGTTGTATTGGGATTTAAAAAAAGAGGAAATATATTCACACATATTGCCCTTGTAATTCAGCAGAGATATGGTTGTCAAAGAAAGTGTTATCCAAAACACAGTCTTAGCCTGCTGAACTATGTTCCAGTGATCAGGTTTGTTTTTTTATTCCAGCTCTTTTTCTCACAATGTGACACCTCTCAGCTTACTCTTTTGAAACAGAATAAGACGGAGGGAGGCACATACACTTGGGTAAGTCTGGGCACACACACACACTTAATCTCTTTGAAATACACACATCCTCCATTGAGGCGGCTAAGCCTGGCTGGGGCTTGGCGGGTTGCGATATGGGCAGCTCTATCCGATTCTAGCCTTATCTTAAAAGTGTGTTTCAGTGTGTGTGACTGTGTTTGTGAATGATACATGTATTTGGTCTTTTTATGTGCATGACTCCTGTTGTTTCTGTTCATTTGGCTGTGTACATGCAAGCTTACTCTATACACTTGTGTCTTCATGTACAAAGTGCATTTAAGTAAGTTGTTGTGCTGAGATGTGTTTGAATTCAAGATACCCAGATGCAGGAGATGTTTTTGTCATGTTTGATTTTTTTTACAAAGCCTTACGTAAACGGTTCAAAGATCTAGACCAGCAGAGATGGTGCAAGTTTTTTTTCTGGGCCAGGAACCAGTTATCTTGCGGTGGAAAAGCAAATAACGGGTTCCCGATTTGGCACCGGCTCCGAAACCTGCCTTGGTGAAAAAGGGGTATGTGTCATCACTGATGTGTGTTGCTTCAGGTGTAACAGGGCAAAACCTTTAACCACACCTAATCCCTCCTATCGGTGATGCTGGGTGGTCAGAGTGGAAACAGGCTTGAAGCTTTCAACCATAGAGGGCAGTGAAACTCTCAGCTTACTCATACTTGCAAAGTCAGGTAGCTTCTCTTCGTAAAGCACAGTTAGCTCTTTACTTTTTGCTGTACCCAGTGACAGACCTAACCATGTAAACTCTGAAAAAAAAATGTTCGTCTTGTGGCTGTGGCTGAAGGCCAGTTGACTGTATCTAATTCAAGCCCTCAACCAATAATCATAGTTCCCTCAGGGCTAAAGACACAACTGTCGCCATGTCTCCAATATGGCAACAACTGTGTTCCCAAGGTTAGTTTATAACTGCATAGCTTCCTAAAGGATTATTAAAAGACAGACAGACAGAGAAAGAGGGGGGGGAGTCTGGGAGAAAAGAGGAGAGGAGAGGAGGGAGAGAGGAAGGAAACAGGGATTGGATAAGGGGGAATATAAACCTGATCACCAGCTGTGTGCCCAGTGTTTATTTAGCTAGAGCTGCTAGGTCATGGTGAAGACAGAGTGAAAGAAAGGAGCAACACAGTTTGTGTCTGGAGGGAAAAACGGCAGTGAGGCGAGGTTTATAACGGCCCTGTTTGATGAATGGGTCTCCAGGGAGGAGAGGGAAGGGATGGAGGTATAGGGAGGGAGTGGGTGAGAGAAAATGAACATGACAGGGACAAAGAGGGATCAAGGAGAGAGAGAGAGCGGGGAGGGAAGAATGAAGGGTTGGGAGAGAAAGGAAAACAAGAGAAGGAGACACAGTGAGGAGGAAAGAAAAAACGGCCGGCATGGGAGGCCAGACTGGGCATGTGAAAGGCGGTCTTTGTTTGACGCACGCTTGAAGAAAGTTAAAAATACTGTTAATGCCGTCTGGACACCGCATCGCTTCATCTACACCCCGCCATGTGTGTGTGTGTATGTGTGTGTGTGTGTTTAATGGATCACATTTCTCCATGGTTAAGATTAAGGATTAACCCCGAGGGGTCAAGTCTCTCTGCACCATCCACCCACACACACCCCCAAGCGACACACATATCTTAACACCCCTGCAGATGCACACCGATTATAGCACCGTTTGCACGCACACACACTCACAAAGAACACCGCCCCTGACACCCGAATCATCCCTCTGGGCTCATTCCCTACATTTTAACTGTCTTTCTTTGAAGTGTGTCTAAATGGGAAGGATTAGTGTAATGGTCTAATGTTACAATGGCATACTTCTCTCTGTGACCTGCCACCGTATATCAGGGTGTGCTCCCCCCGTTTCCTCTGCACCCCCTCTAACCCAGATGTCCCAGCTGCTTTAGTTTCTGGAAGTAACTGTCCCTCTGCATCACTAAAAATTGCCAAACAGATGGAGGTATTAAAATATTAGCCATCGGTTGTTCAAGACTCCAAAACTACAACCTATTTCTAACCACACCAGTTGTCAGATTCAATACACATTGTGGTGCATGTGCTAACCCATGTCCATCTACAGTAGGCTATCTATTTTTGGTGATTCCTAAAATGCCCCGCCGCTGCATTGTGTATTAATTTTATGACCGTCCCTGACTAATGAAAAAGCCTCGTTTTGTTAGGATATTTCTCCCTGATGCCATCTTTAAAAAAATATTGGTTCATCATGGACAACGCAGTATTAATTATCATCATCGTATATTTTTTTATTTTAAAGACACTATGCAACTGTAAACCTCCTACTACAGGGAAGTTTTAAATGTTTATGAACTATTTGGATTGTTCCTCTGATGATCATAAACAGCAACAGAGAATATCAGCAAGAACACTTTTTTTAAACAATAATTATTGATGAACGGGTCCAATTCCTTTGGAACTTAGACAAAGCGACTTACTGCAGGCAGACCGTAACATCCTGTGATTTCTGAGTGGTATCAACGTTCACTTTGCTTCACCATAGTCATATTACCATTTGTAATCTTAGTCACATATAAAAACATAATCTTTCTCTCCCTCTTTTTTCACTCGCTTCCAAAACAAATGCAGGCTCTGCCAGCATGTGCTTGGGTGCTGGTGTTGTGAAAACACTGCTTTTTGTCCAAAGATGATGCAGGGATCAACTAAAACTGAAAGTTCCCCTTACCTACTTTAAATCATCCCCTTAGATAATTTTTCAAGTGTATGCGTTTTTATAATATATGATTATTCATGCATTTGTCTTTTCATAGTGTTTCCCCCACTAGCACGACATGGATTTTCTTGTTCAGAGGATCCCGTAAAATTACATTGTTGAGTGACAAACATTAATTTAAATTCTCATTTGAGTTCATTTATAAATTAATGTAGTGAACAGACACACCAAGCAGTAAGTCTCTACACACTTGTATATTCAGATAGCAGATTATTATAGAACATGTGTGACTGCATGTCTTGCTCTTTATTCACAACTACTTCTCAGTACACCATAGTGTTTTTCTTTCAAGAAGGACATCTTCAAAAAGACCCTTTTCAGTCCTCTTGCCGACAGTTTGAGCTCTCTCACATACACAGTTTAATCTCACTCAGTGTTTCATATTTCCAGCATTAGTTTAAGGTTCTACACACAGCATGCAGTCCCTTTTGATATTGAATGTTGAACCAAGGGGAATTCTGCCCTTTTCTGTGAGTCATGTTGTTCTGTCTGATCCAACATCTGCAAGAGGCCATGATGAGAGAGACGGTCGACATGGGAGAGTGGGCAAAGAAACACACAAAAAAAAACAGCCAGAGGTGTGCAGCAAATGGTTGGCAATGGAGAAAAGAAAAACATGTTGAGTTGGGGATTAAAAATAGGACATACAGGAAAGATGGTCATAGGCTAAAAGCTGAAAAGAACACTGCTATGAAAGGAGATGCAGAGAGGAAGAGGTTAGAGCAAGGAGGATGGATGGATGTAGAGGATGGGGTAACAGAAAAGAGAGACAATGAGGGGAAGATAATGGCTTGAAACAGTGGTACGGTTTCAGAAACATAAGATTCAGCTCTGCAGGGGGTTGGGGGGGTTCTGTCTCTCTGCCCAGATGTTCAGCTATCCAAGGGAGAAGCCCAGAAAATATCAATAATGAATACACACACAAACACAGAATTTGACACAATCACACAAACACAAACTCTCACACACACACACACACACAAACCAAACCTGACCCGAAAACTCACAAAAGACAGTCATTATCCTTCTAAGCATTTTCAAAGCTGACCCTTTAACTGCAGCAAAATGCTTTCCCTATGTAAATCAGCTTTCCTAGAAATCCCAGCGGGACCTATGCAGGTATTACATGGAAATAGGCATTCGGAAATCACAGGGTTGGGTTTAAATAGAATGTAGTGCCGATGAGTGTGGGAGAAAAGCTCTCAGAGAAGGAGGAGCACAGCAAGAGTGAGCGCTTCAGAAGCGTCAGCTCAACCACAGTGAAACCATGTAATCAGCCGTTATTGACAAGATCCTTTTATCCGTGTTTTAAAATGTTCCCGACACAGTGTTAGGACTCTGCTTCTCTGATGGCTGTGTTTTAAGGTAATTGCGGAGCTAGCGTATATAGTATCTCTATAGTGCATCATAGTTAATGTGCGGTCCAACTCATATGTCATATTGAAAAGGAAAAATAATACATGTTTTAAAGTAAGGCTGTCTGTGGTGTCAGACAAGCCAAACCTCACCAGTCAACTAAAAAAATGTCAAAAGCTCAGGGAATCAAAACACTCAACTT